>NC_061122.1:163382224-163625588 GCF_002878395.1 Capsicum annuum
TTTTGGGAACAAGAACGAAAGAGAGTTCTTGTTGAAAAACCTAACATACCTTGAATGATGAACTTTAGATCGATACTCGTTTTTGAGATGTTAATCGTGCCTTTGAATGATAGTTCTTGGAGTTCTTGAACTAGGAACTTGGAATCTTGAATAAATTTGCAGAATTAATGTGAACTTTAGAGGTTCTTGAAGTTGGATGTAGGAGCTTAGGGTTTTCTTTTTGAGGGAATTTGATAAAACAAAACATATAATGCTTCTAATAGGCTTTAAATAGGGTTTGGACGGATTTTGGGTGAGGGGAATGATCAAAATGCCCCTAAAAATCAAATAATTCTCGAATCTGTCCTTTGGTGGACTGTTTTGATAGTCTGAAGTAGATCAACCATAACATTTTACTCTGATATCCAAATTGGATGAAACCAATTTCATTAGAAAGAGGACTCTCATATATTTCCGTTGATATATAGTATCTCACCCAGATCATTGTGTACGAGGAGTTATGACCATTTGAACTTGACCCAAAAATTCACTTTTGATAGGCTGAAGTAGATCGGCCATAACTTTTTTCCCCGATAGACAAATTGGATGAAACTTATTTCATTGGAAAGAGGACTCACAGAGCTTTCCGTTGATATATAGTATATCAACTAGATCATTATGTACAAGGAGTTATGATTGTTTAAAGTTGAAGCAAAAATACGCCAGCCTCAGTACTTTTTCCTGCACGTTTTACTGTTCACTACTATTCACGGTTCGATCGGAACGTTCATAACTCGTCGCTCGAGTGTCTGTTTTGGATGATCCATATATCATTGGAAAGCTTATTCAATAATCTACACAATGGTGGGTCATAATCTAAGACATTCCGCACAAAAAATTTATAATTCATTCTAGAAAATAGAACCCAACACGTTTACACACAAAATTTCAACGAAAAATTTCCTGGGGTATTACATACTCTTACCATAAGAATAAAGCTTAGGGGCATAGATTCACATGGTAATAATTTCTCAGCAATGAAATTAATCATGATTAGAATTAAAGTTTATCATAAACCCCAAAAAGAATCTAAACTCGTTATCAACACAACCAAGATGATTTTAGAGTGGAGAACCCAATGCCAACATTTTTGACAAGTTAAGCATTAAGTATTTATAATGCATTTCTAACTACTTCCAAAAGTGATAAATTAACAAGGATGGTTATTTGACATAAATTCATGTGGGAACTGATGATGGCTTCCGAATAAATATCATTTAGTTTCACATCATAATCCAGCTAATATAAGTATTTTGAGAGGGAGATTGCCAAACTTGATACTGGAACACTTGTATTACATGAATATTAGCTATATGCTCAAATGATCTGATAGCAACACATCTCAGCATAAGTTTTTATAATACTTCAACACATTTTCCTTTGTTAACGAATGAAGGATTAGATATTTCAGATCATTCTTAGGAAATTATACAAGGTTGTTACAACTTTTCCCCTCCATATAAAAACTACTACATACTGTAGTTAACCAATTCATCCAAATATACTAGTTAGCAAATTGGTAGCACCTTATGATGCTGAGATGCTTTCTATATCTCAAATTATTAACAATTTTCTTATGAATCTCACAGTTAAATAAATATCACATGTGAAATGGATAATGAGTGGCAACAACTTTGCCATTATCATAAGTTGCTCCCATTATCCTAATCTTTAAGTGGGGAAACAAGGCTCCCTATATCGTCCTCGTCCAACAAGTATAACAACAACAACATACCCACTCCAACAAACATCATAAAATACAATTCAAAAAGCAGATTTTAAATGACTGAATCAAACCTTTCCTTGGTACATAAATAATTTAAGGTAACTTGACCCAAAATGTAAAACTGAACTAGATGAACCAAATAGTACTATGGTAGAGGCTGGAAAATGGTCAAAAAATAATGCATCTATTCTACAGATAACAAGAACAACATAAACAAGCATTATTCAAGGCATCCCTACCTAAGAGATATTCCACTGGATATATATCCAACACTAGCTTTGTCCACATCACTGTACCATTGCATAGAAGATTCCTTCCTAACTGGTTCTTGTTAATTATAATAACTGCACCTCTATTTTTGCTTGAAGAAGGCTGTCTTTGCTTGACTATTTTACATCATAATATCCAGAAAACAAAAATAATTAGATAATCCTAAAGAACCTTCCACATATCTACACTTTAAAATTTCACAGATATGCCAGGAAATCCAGTAATTTACTTTCCATGTAACAACCAGAAAGGAAATTCTCTTTCTCTGAGGTCAATGATGCCCTATTACGTGATGCATCTACCTCATTGACAACCTTCATAGCATCAAGAACATAGATACATGATCAATAGAAAATTTAACAAAGCACATAATGCAACTTTACTGCCTTTCATAGAAGTGTAGCACATAAAAAAATAGCATGCAAATGAAAAAGAAAGTATGTGCATGAAATTACCCATGCGAAGAACCTGAAGTAATGAAGTACTAAACCAGTGTAGTAGAAAATATGATCAAATAAACAGCTGTGTACCTTGAAGATAAGAAAGAGTGTGTTAACAATTTTACCAAAAGCACATGATAAAAATGGAATCTGTACAAATTCATTAAAAATGATCAAGACGGGACCATTTTGTGAAACTCAATCATTTCCCCCTTGAATCAGAGACTTATTTAAATAGGATTATATCAATTTATTATTTATCTTTTTTAAAGCTGGACAACAAAGCAATATTAAGTTAGACTTTTCTCATAAGGAAACACTGTGTCGCAGTATGGAAATAATTTTCACAAAGCTCAACACTTAAGTGTAGTAATGTTTGTGACATTTGATGTACACAACAACATACCCAGCGTATTTTAACAAAGAAATTGATAATTTTCTACTATCCTTTTACTGAATTTAGAACAACACTAAATACAGCACTAGTGGATTAACCACCCAACTAAAAACAAGGGAATAACTTCCTCCTACAACTAAAATAAAAAAATGCAAGACTAACCTTAGCTTGATAAAGCATTGGATTCAAGGATAACAGAGAAATAACGAAAGAAGCTAAACCCATAGAAATTAAAAAATATATTAAGGAGAAATAAAAAATGTTCACGCAATCAAATAAACCTAGCAATTAAATATTCTTTAAGGAGAAGAAAAACCCAAAATCCCCTAAAATTAGGTCAAAGTCGTAAAAGAACACACTAACCTTAAGATCCACAAATTAAAGTAATTGAAGTACAAAACTAGACCTAATCAAATATGGTTTATCTATCACGTTGATGCAACTTACCTAATCGCAGATATGTTGTTTATCAATCACGTTGATGTAGCTCACCTAATTGTAGAAATGTTGTTTCCTCTTTTTTTCTTCCCCACAGAGAATACCGCTAGCATTGACAGCTCATGACATGGAAGCAAGCTCACCAGAAACAACTTACCTAATCGTAGCTATGTATTGTCTCCACGGCCGTCTTTACAAGATCAATATTTTGGTATGTTTTTTAAGATTATAGGTTTAAGAGAATGTTTTGTTAAAATGATTTTTTTAGGTAGACTTGGTGAAATTTCTTGTGAAAATGGAGGGAATAAAATAAAGGGATGAAATAGATATTTTTACCAATTAAGCATTGCTATAACTGATTTTATGGCAACGGTTTCAACAACCATTGCTATATATTTATCTATTACAATGAATAATAGTTAAAAGCGATAATTATAGTGTTAAATCATAGCCAATAAAGTAATTATTTTTGGCAACACTTGAAACCATTGCAATAGACCACCTGTTGTAATGCTTTGTTAATCGTTGCCAAAAAGTACGTTGCTATAGGGGTAATTTTCAGTAGTTTATGAACAAAGTCATCCTTTCACCCTTGTGCCCAAATTACCTAATTTTAAGATTCAGTTTATTTGTTTTGTATTAGGGTTCATACCTAAATTTCTATATTCTTGAAGCATGTGATTGTCATGGGATTTAAAGCTTTAAGTATATTAAGAATTGCTTATGTTTATGTTTTAACTTATAAGGTTCATATTATGAATGAGTTGCATTATCTTGACGTGATATTATTGAAGTATTTCAATATTTATATTGAGCATAAAGTTTTGGTTATGAATTACCAAGGATTTAAAGAATCATGAAATTTTATGCCCTAAGTTAAGTGTTGAGATTTCAAGAAGATTATGCTCTTAAGTATTCTTCTAAAAGTTTATACAAAGATTTAAATAATGAATTGATCTTTTGATCCTAATCTAAGACATGGAATCCACATTTGTTCATATTGATTGTAATTTAAAGAAAGTGATGCATAACTAGTTTTTATTCTATAAACCCTTATGCTATTTTAAGGTGGATTTTCTGAAGTAAGAGCATATAAGTAATATAAGAGTAGTATTTAGCACTGAGTCGGTTATGAGTCCAAGGTCACATGCCCCAGAACTACAAGCCAACATAGGTTAAGTTTATTCCCAATATGGATGAAATTAAGATAGTGATCACTTAAGTTAAGGTTCTATTCCGATGGCAAGGGTAGAACAACTCTCCCCAATATGGGTAGTACGTTGGACTCCATGATAGCTCACATGGTTTATGATGGTTAGAAGAACCTCCCTAAGAATGAAAAAAAGTATAGTTTTTAGAACTAAGTGTTGTGGATCACAAAGTTTATTTCACAGTTTTGGTTTTATTCAAGCCCAAGGTGAGTCATTACACTTAGCATGTATCATTTGAAAATCTAAGTGTACATTGAGTTACTATTTTATTTATTCATTAACCCCCATATGCTTAGTACATTCCTAAAGCACTGATCCATATATACGTCTATGAGCTACATAATTTCATAATGTAGGTTCTTGTGCTCAGTTATAGTAACATGATTTATTACGAGTATCTATACCTGTATTTCAATGCTTAGTGAATCCTCATAGTTTGAGGACCCATTTATTAGACTTTGACATTGATGAAGTACTTTAGTCATTTGATTTCAGTTAAGTTCGAGTCAGTTGGGGCTTGTCCCAATGGCTCTCTAGTTAGATGTAGAGGCTTGTCTGACTGTTTTCTATTAAGATTCAAAGTGTTTGTTTTCAAGATTTCCAAGTTAAGGTTTTCAGCTAAGATATTAATTCAGTTATCATAATAATTCATATGTCAAGTTTACCTTTATCATGAGCTCTACGTTTAGAAGGCTTAAATGGTTAGCTCGGGACTACTCATAGTCTTGAGCATCATATGACGTCCAGGGTGTACTTTTGATGCGTTATAGGTATGTATAGTTTATCAGTAGGTTAATAAGTAAATGGGGGTGACCTCCATATGGGTTTGACCATATAAGTATATTTTATTTTGGGTATTCTATTAGTAGTGCATGATAGTTGATAGATACTATATTTAAACGTAAATGTCAATTTAGTGAAATGAGTATGCTAGCTTGAGAGTAGCAAGGCGAGAGTTATGGGGATAGATTAGTAGGACTGGTGGAGTATGGAGAAAAGACAAGGTTGATGACTCAAGGGATATTGAAGTGGGGAAGTTGTGATATAAAGGTCGAAGGTCCAGGTTAAATTGATAGATTGGGGCTAAGTCATTGAATGGGTTAGGGCATGGGGTTTATGAGGCTATCATAAACCCTAGGTAGAAGCTGGATAGAAGAGGTTTTAAGGATAAGAGAGCTAATAGTCCTTGATGAGTGGTAATCCTTCCACTCATTCATACAAATTATACACACACTCTACCATGTTATGTATTAGAAAATAAGGCATTATCTAGATTTAAGTGCACTAACATCTATACTTTATAGATATGAAGTAAAAAAGGTGAGCATATATGGAATGGAGCTAAAAAAGGAGAAAATGGAAGCAAAGTAAGTGAAGCTGGAAACCTAAAGCAGTCAGCCTCAGTTACCATGACCGCAGTCCTTAGACTGCCATCGTCGTCGGTCTAGGTGGTCAGAAAAGCACGATCGTGGAACCTAACCGTGGTTGCATAGCTGCAGTTACGGTCAAACACACGCGATCACGGATCAACGGGACCTAGCCTAAGGGCAAAATTGTAAAATATTATGGATGAATCCCAAATCATATATAAGAAAAAATCCTTTGTTATTTGGGTATTTCTTATCTCATTATATAGTTTTGAATTCTAAGCTCTAAACCTTAATTGGGCAAGTGTGTAATCAACCTTGGAGGATCAAATTTCTTAGTTTCTTATTGATAATGAATGCTTTGGTTTACCCATATGGTATGTCTAGTTTTACTTCCTTCATGAGTAGCTAAATAATTTAGTCTTGGGATTATGTTGAACTAGAGTGTGATTGTGTATAGGTATCTATCACCATTGCTTGAGCTTATGTGTTATAATTTGATTGGTAAAAACTCCAAATATGCAAATGGGTTGGATGGGTGAAAGCTCCAAGCTCTAGAAACCCTTTGTCATCCTCTAAAGAGGGATTTATATGAATATTAGGTAACCCATAGCATCCTCGAAAGAGGGTTATCGATGGACAAATTAATGGTGAACAACTAAGCCTATGGTTTACTACCCTTTGTAATATTAGAAATAAGTATTTAGGGAGTATCAATCATGTCAAGAGCATCATCCTAAAAATAGGGATGCTTGGTTGAGGTTTTGGGTGGCTATATAAACTCCGCATTGTAAGGTACTCAAAAGGGCCAACGGGTGAAATCGTTGGGGTTTTGTCAAAAGATTGACCCCAATGACCTTTGAACTTGATTATCCATTAATTAAAAACTAAATCCCTTGATAAACCAATATTGTCCCATATGCTCCACCTATAAGGAGATATAATCCCAAGATTTCTCCAAATCTTGAATTCAAACCAAAGATAGCATTCAGCTCACACTTGTTAAAGTTTATGTGAAGAATTTTCAAACAAATCAAATCCCCCCATTTGCTTATACATGTTATTTCCATTACCATTCTGGGTTACCTTATAGTAACTTGAGTACCCATAGGTTGGAAGTCTATAGCATTCACTCCTTAAGATTCGACCCAAATTTATATTAGGTTACTTGACAATGACTGCCTCACCCCAAAATCATGGGAGTGAGTTGAGCATTATCAAAATGGTGTCATTTCCATGGAGTGAAATATAGCTTTCACTTATGTGGTTCTATTCTTACTTGGGAAAACCCAGAGCTGGGTCATTTACTTTATTTGTTTTTTTGACTATTTTGTAGGTGATCAAAGTGTGAACGGAGTGATGAGTGATAATGCAAGTAATTTTATCCCCTTTGATGCCCCACTAGACTATGAGGGCCAATTAAATAAAGCGGGGCAAACAAGCGCTATCCACATCCCACCAACCAACAAAAATGGTGTGTTTCATGTGATAGCATTATGTTTCATATGTTGCAAATGAAAGAATTATATGGGGGTCAAGTATATGAGGGACGATAAGTTCATTTAAAAACTATGTGGAAGTTTGTGCATCATTTAACATAGCTCATATTATGCAAGAATCCATCCAGCTTTGACTCTTTCCTTTTTTACTGGGTGAGGCGGTTTTATGGTTCCTCTCACTTCCACCTGGCTCAATCATATCTTGGGAGGAGCTCACCACAGTGTTCCTTGATAGATACTTCCCACCATCGAAAATGCTTCAAAAGTGGGATAATATTGTAAACTTTCAGCAATTGAATAGAGAACCATTGTTTGAAGCATGGGAGAGGTTTAATGGAAAGCTAGCACAATGCCCAAATCATGAGGTCCCGGATAAGATACTTCTTGAAATTTTTTGTAGAGCTCTTGACCCATTGAAAAAAACGGTTGTGGATAATGTGGCGGGTGACTCTATTGTGAAATTGCATCATCTTGTGGCTTTCCGTTTGATAGGTGAAGTAGATGCTCCTAAGACCCCTTCTACAACCTCTATAGTGATACCCGTGATGCAGATGCTCCTAAGATCCCTTCTACAACCTCCATAGTGACTAATGAGTAAAGAAAACGTGAAGAAGAGAAGGAGGAGAACATGGCCATGATAATGAAGCAACTTGAGCTTGTAACAAAACATGTTATGGCTATACTAGCGAAAGTATCAAATTCCATAACATCAAATCCTTATGAAGATGATGATGAGGCACAGAAGTTGGATAAATAAATTCAGTACTTGGAAGACTAATTAGGGGGGTTCCCGCCCCGCCTATCAAAGGCAAGGTACGAACCAAGGTTGGATCATGATCGAGGTAAATATTGGAGAGATAGGAAATGTGACTGTGACTGCTACGTTGCTCCTTATGATAGGGCTAAGTCCAAAGAGTCAAATGTCATTGACCCCAAAAAGTTCAAGATCAAAGATATTTTGGCACGAATCTTAAGTAGAGTTGAAGTTATAGACAAATTGGTCCATGAGTTGAAGGTTGAATTCTCCGTACTCCCCTAAACAGTGGTGTATCACTCTGCCTCCATCAAATAATTAGAGACCAAAGTCAGGTAAATCTCCATGCAACTAAATGCAAGGGCTAGGGGTGGACTTTTGAGTGACACAATTGCTAACCCAAAGAATAAAGTACAAGTCCTAACAATTATCACTAAAAGTGGGAAAGCATTTGAAGAATCCCTTAGAGGAGATGTGAGTGAAAATATGCCCAAGGACAAGGCAAAAGAGGTGGCACCTCAAAGAAGAAAAGCAAAGGATGAGAAAGAGAGAGATGAAAACAATGAAGAAATGGTCAAACTTAAAAATCCATAAGGAGAAACAAAGCCAACCATCCATGTTCCTTTTCCGTTCCCTCAACGGTTGCATAAAAAGAAAGAGAATGACAAATTGAGAAAATTTATGACAAAACTTAGCAACCTCTCAATAAATATCCCACTACTCGAGGCGATACAAGAGATTCCAGGATATGCTAAGTCAATGAAGAAGTTATTGTCCAAGAAGAAGCCCGTTAAGGGTGATACCATTGAAGTTACTCTTGGGTGTAGTACTATCATAGATAACAAAGTTGTGGAAAAGAAAAATGATCCCGAAGCATTCACTATCCCTTTCACCATTGGGACTCATGAGTTTGCAAACTCTCTTTGTGACCTTGGTGCAAGCATCAACCTAATGTCGTATGTTATCTATAAGAAACTTGGCTTGGACACTTCTACACCAACCTCGATGGGCCTTTTGATAGTGGGCTGGTCCATAAAAAGGCTAGTGGGTATATATTTTGATGTCCTTATAAAGGTGGAAAAAATCATTCTCCCAGTGGATTTCGTTGTATTATATTGTGAGATAGACCAAGAGGTTCCTATCATTCTTGGTCATTCTTTCTTAGCCACCGGGAGAGCCATTTTTGATCTAGAGTTAGGGGAGATAAAATTTTAGGTGTAAGAAGATGAGGTATCGTTTAGAATTTGCAAGTCAAAGAAGCAAACCGTGGAGCTACAAGTAGTATCCATAGTGGATATTGAAAATAAGATAGTGAAAGATGAGGGGTTTGAGGACCCGCCGAGAGATTGTAAGAAGAAAGACATCGTGCCACGATTATAACTAAGGCGCTAGGTAGGAGGCAACCCACAAATGCCAAGAAAATGGCTCATATACTTTTTGTTATATTCTTATAGTGTAGATGTTATCTTTTGCATTTGAATAACCCATGCATTTGTGGCACTTTGGATTGCATTGAATGAGTTTTAAAATGGGAAAGCATGCAAGTCTTCTTTGAAAATCTAAACAGGGAAAAATCTTTGAAAATTGAGTAAAATGCTGAATAAGGGAAAAAAGGGGAGAAGAACTGCTCCTAATTACCGCGATTGCAGCCCCATGCACGATCGCGATTATTGGGTGTCGGTCGCGGACCTTGGCTACGGTCGTGGTTATTTCAGTCATTTAACCCCTACTCTCCTTCATTTCCCTCATAGTCACTTTTCAAGATTGTCCTCTCAAATATAAGCTACATTGTTGGCCATGTTATAAGCTCTCAAACAGCCTCCGTGTATATCTCTCTTGCATCACAACTTCAGTAGGTGACATGAATCCTTGCTTTTATATTTTAAAATAGTCCAATGAGTGCATGACTAAGAAAGGGCCTAGAGTTTTAATTATTATGCTTTACATGTTGACATACTTATTAGTATGGTAGTGTTGGTTCCTTGATTTAGGTGTGAACACAAGTGGGGAAACCTTGAGTACCTAATAGTGTGTAAGAAAGGTAGACAAATATGATATGCACACCTTGTTTTTGATAAATTTCTCAAATGAACATTCAATAGTGGTATTTATATTTGAAGGGCACATTCACACACACTGGTATCATTATTCACATGACCGTTATTTGCAGCCATATTGTAGAACATGCTAGCAGTCTAGAATTGGGAGGAAGTTGAACATGTAGAACTGACATGGAACCAGCCTCAGGTGTTGCAATCGCGGTCATAGACCGCTACCATGGTAGTGAAAATATGGTTCTGATCCGTGATCACAATAACTAAGGGAAGGTTCCTGCAATGTCAAAAATCGTGTACTTCTAATCTTTAGTCGAGCAACCCTAAACACCTAGTCCAATAAACTTAAATGATCAATGTAGCACAACTTACATAATTTAAATGACGTTGAAAGATATAATGTGTGTTTAGTGCTTTCAGGATAACGTCATGGATAAGTTTGATCACATCAGATTCATGGCACCTGAATGACACAGTCACTACTATAGTGATCTTTCAAAGACAAAGATGCTTTTGGAAAGTGGAATTTGTTTGGAGAATGTATCAAATAAGATACAGGCTTTTCATGACAAACTTAAAATCATAAGGTGGAGGTTCTTTTCCCTGAATGCATGTCATTCAAATGAACAATGGGTCCGTGAATTTTACGCCAATATTAGTAAAGTATCTTTTGCAGACCCACTTAATGTGATTGTAAAGATGTGGGGAAAGCCGGTGAAAGTTGGCTAAGAAAATTAATGATGTTTATGGGATCAAGGAGGCAGACATGGGTGAATTGAAAGTGAAGGGGTGTAAATCGAGGAATTGGTTGGCACAACGGCTATGTCCCAGAAAGGAAGTCTCGTGGACCAAAACTAAAAGCAACATCTGCATAAATGACTTTACTTTCGAGGCTTGGATATGGTTTCACATCATTTGTAGCTGAGTGTCTCTTTGCACCCACATGACATCAGTTTCTAAATTGCTTATTCGGATGGTTGCTTGTATTTTAGACGGCATCTCTTTGGATGTTGGTCAACTCGTGGTCAATGAAATTGATCATTTTAAAAACCAAGGGGGTATAAATCTCTTTTACCCTTCTTTTATTACTAAGATTTGCAAGAGACCAGGGGCGGAAGAGTATGCTAGTGATACATGGGTGCATCCTAGCGCCCCCATCTACCCATTGAGAATTTGAAGAAAGGGCACACCGAGCAAAAGAAAGAAAAAAAAGATCAACATAGAAGAGCCAATATGTAGCAAACTTGAGCCTCATATGACAACACCATGGGACTTCTTGAAGAGGTTGGAGTTAATATTGTAACCATTAAAGAGCTTGTGGCTAGCTTGCCTTAAGGGCCGAGAGAGCCCTCCACCACCCATCACTCATATGTGTCACGTGCCAATTGTAATGAGTATAAGGAGGACCAAAATAAATAAAAAACTACTATTGATCGGCTTGAGGAAGCCTACTCCTCTTTGGTGGTATCACACTAAGACCTTTGGAGCACATATAAACAGATGATCACTAGGGAAAAAAAGAGGGGCTAGTTCTTTACCAAGATGTGGAAAGGGGTGAAGGGTCTATAGAATATTTTAAAACACCGAAGCAGGCTTCCTACTTCTTGGGTGGACAGTGATGATGAGGCCCCGAATGAGTGGTCAGATCTTGAGGAGGATGGTAATGATGTAGGGTCTGAGAGTGATAGCAGCCCTTGATGCAGATTCAGGGAGCACCCTTATCTCTTTTATCCTTAATTGTTTATGTAGTGGGGACACTGCTACCTTTTCAGTTAGGGGTGTCTCCTTATTTATTTGATTTAGGCATGTATTATTGACATTCTGTATAATTTTTTGCTCTTTTGGATAATTCTTACTTTTTATTTGGGTTGTAATATTCGGGCACTCTGATGGTGTTCACACTTGCATGGAGTAGTTATTTTGTTATTGTTTTGTTAATTTGTGATTTTAGTTTCTAACCATAGATGCAAGAGAAGTCTGATTACCTGTGGCATCGATGATTGGGGTTCATAGTCACACCCATTGGTAAAGTCTTAGTAACCATATGGAAGTTCTCCCATACTATAGTTTGCAATGTAATACAATATCTTGGGTTGTTTCCATGAGTGGAAAATTATGCATGGTTTAGGTACAAAAGCAAGCACCCCCTCTATCTGAAAATTTTTGGAAAAAGTCGACTGCTTGGATATGAGCAACTTTGTGACAAAATTTTCTCTTTCATTGACTCCAAAAGTGGATTGCAGAAAAATAAGGGATACTCCACCCTTGTCTTGAGCTAGGAGAACAATTGACCCCCCTTTACAACATTCATGCACCGTGTGTATGATATTAATTGTCTTTATCTCTTATGTACTTGTACCATCTAGAACTTGCCCCATTAGTCTTTCAAAACTAAATTTTAGTTGTGCTTGGTGGGTAAGATGATCATAGGCCATTTTGTGATTTTGGAAACCTATTTTAGCCTAAAATGCCTACAAATACATATTACTTACCCCTAGTCACCCTTTTTGAGCCTTTGGACTTTTCTTTGCTAACCACATTATAAGTCGTGACCCTTCTATTCATCCTCTCTTGGACCCTATCCTCCTTGAACTTAAGAATAGAAATTGAGGCCAAAAGCCTAAGTTAGGGGTGATGAAAAGAGAAAGAAAGTGTAGATTGAGACATGAAGCCATAAAAAGGAAAATAGCCTATGGGCCTAGCAAGTAAACATTTTACTTTAAAGGAAAGGGTAGTCCGTCAAAAGAATGAGCGCATGAAGCTTGATGCAAGCATAAGAATTAAAAAAAAGAGGTGAAAAGACTTTGAGTAAATCAAAAAAGGCAAAGTAGGTAAAGCAACAAAAGAGAAAGAAGTGGCCCAATAAGCAAAAAGTGATGAGAATTCGATGTAGAAGTTCAAGGAGGGTATTACCTTATTGTCTGAAATTTTTATCCTACCCTACCCTAAACTTACATTACAAGCTCAAAAAGCCCTTTGTGATTTCCAATCGAGTGTGGTCATTGTAGTGGCGATTGAAAATAGGGGAAATCCTAAGGCTTGGTACTTGTATCATGGAGAATTCCTTGATAGAGTGAGTGATTGCACTTAAGTTTCCTTGTTGTGTAAGTGGTAACTAGGTTTGTGAACCTTTCTTTCTTTTGAGGGGGCATGCGAGTTAATTTAGCTGGGAGATTTTGTCATCTTTCACACAATGCGATAAGTGGATGTATAACATAATTGAAGCCGACTTGTGAGTCACTTCTAGAGTGTTAGTAATTGTCACATAGTCGCTCCCCAAGATCCATTGCATCCTTTGTCACTCTATTTTATGACGAGGGACATTGATAATACTTTTTATCCATGTGTGAAAAGCTTTCTGTGGTAGCAACCAAGTTGGAGTTTTCATGGTCATTGGGAACATAAATAAGGGAACAAATGATAAAGGTCTCATGGTAAGAGGTAGTGTTGCTTGAGGACAGGTAAATGTCTAAGTTGGGGGTGTTGCTGAGTGGTATTCCTACCACTCATTCATAGAAATTATATAGACACACTACCATATTTTGTATTACAAAATGACGCATTGTCTAGGGAGTGTACATCATGTCAAGAACATTATCCTAGAAATAGGATTCTTGGTTGAGGTTTTGGGTGGCTAGATAAACTCCACATATGTTAGGTGCTCGAAAGGGTGAATGGGTGAAATCGTTGGGGTTTTGTATAAAGATTGACCCCAATGATCTTCGACCTAGACTATCCATTAATCAATAACTAAATCACATGATAAACTAATATTTTCCCACATGCTTCACCTCTAAGAAGACAAAATCCCAAGATTTCTCCAAATCTTGAATTCAAACTAAAGATAACATTCACCTCGCACTCTTTGAAGTTTGTGTGAAGAATTTTCAAGTAACTAAAATCCCCCCATTTACTTATACATGTTGTTTCCATTAGCATTCTGGGTAACCTGATAGTAACTTGAGTACCCATAGGTTGGAAGTCTATAACATTCACTCCTTGAGATTCAAACCCAATTTACATTGGGTTATTGGACAACGACTGCCTCACCCCAAAATCATGGGAGAAAGTTGAATGTTATTAGTCCCTAGTGCATATCCATGGTGATACCCCTTATATTAGAGTGTTGTGCTTATAGGTGTAGTAATATGGAGATTGAGGACTAATCTTACATTTTCTCCTAGCAGTGGACTTCAAAGGGAAAGTCAGGGTAAATATGCTCCTATTCTAGTGATTCCCTCCTATCAAAGTTAATTGGGAACTCTACTAGTGTTGCACACATTCTAATATCTCTTATGCCTAAGGTTCGTATTCTACATACCACGTATGTCCATACTCCAGCCTCTGAACCAAAGGCAATAATGGTTCTCAGAAATTCAAACTTTTAAATGTTCAAGCTTTATGTCATTAAACTCATGATACATATATTTATGTCTCATGTCATGCTGGTTCCAGGAAATAGTAGTTTTGAGCAAAAATCCTCACTTTGTTCCCTGAATATGAATCTCAGCTTTACGTTATATTACCTATGATATTTGCAGTCATGTTTGTATTGGTGCTCAGTCCTAAAGACTTGTGCTATGGTGTGTTTATGTTGGAATGATCCTTTATTTGTAACCTAGGTTTTTTGCTATGGAGTACCTTATACCTAATATGTCGTGTTTTATTTTGCAGTTCTCACATTCAGTAGAGCAATAAACACTACAAGAAAAATGGTTATTAGCGAAGGTAAATCTGGTCCCTAAAAGTCCAATTCTGGTCCTTAAATGTCAATAGTGACCAGAAAAATTTGGTCGCCATCGGTCCTTATAGGCTTCTTTGCTAAAAGGAAATAGCAACCACATATTTTTTCTGGTCCCTGAAAGTATTTAGCGATGCGTGAAATCTAGTCCCTAAATATGTTTTAACGACCAACTTTCTGGTCCCTAATTCAAGATTAATTGCATACATTTTCACCCCTATAGACCTTTAGTGACCAGATTCTACTGTTCCTAAAAAATATCTATAATTCCTAAATTGTATTTTATGGACCATCATTTCTAAATATAAAATATAAGAAGATGCACATAAAAAATATAAAGATAACTTCTCTATATGTTAAAACTAATAATGTATTTACATCTCAAATTGCCAAGTAGCCATGTTATGGCACTATTTACGCAATCCAAATCAACATTCCTAGCTATAAAAGTTCAATAACATTCTACACTCTACTCCTCCAACATGATTCCTTTGCTGCTCATTGTTGATGGCCCTAAGTCCACAGATTCATTGTCTTTTCTTTCCATAAAAGGACTTCTAGTCTCCATAATTTTTGCTGTAAGATTAGAATTTTCAAAATTTCCACCCACCTTGTAATTTTGATAGTCTAAAACTTGAGATACTTTAGATGATCTTTCAGACCCTGACAACATATTCCCATCTTCATTGATGGGTTAACTGTCCCTGATTCAACATATCCTACATCATCAGAATGAGAGTTGTTCCGCTTTCTTTCTTTCATTACCTTCTCTTTATGTTGCGACATAATCAATACCAAAAAATTTGAGGAAATAGTTTTCAACTAGCTATCCAGATCATGTTTTGAACCTATAGCCATATAATTTGTATCAAGAAGCTTCATAATCACACTTAACACAGTTCCATTAACATTTTTTTATGTAAGTTCCATCACTTTGGTAACCAGAGCCAAATAATTTCTATGGTAATACTTAGGTGAGAATTAGTCTTTGCTTGGATCTGACCTATAAGATCAGCACCGTAATCCCAAGTCAAAATAAAAATAATTAAGTGCTCCCTCTATCCTACAGGTAAAATTTGTAAAACATACTAAATTATAGAAGCCCAATGTCCTACTGGTAGAATTTGTAAGAATTTGTAAAACATACTAAATTATAGAAGCCCAATGCCCTACTGGTAGAATTTGTAAAACATACTAACTCTATCTCTCAAGAGTTTCTACATTCTATTTATTTCAATAGCATTTTAGTTCTATATGTTCAAAATTCGTATAATCAGAACACAGAAACGAAAAACATAATAATCCAGTCGCTATTTATTACCTTTGGTTGGAAGATAATGTACATAAAAAAATCTCAGCAGCTTTTCCATAAAATAATGTATGTACACATTTAATCTGATAAAAGCGCAGACCTATAAGGGGGGAAGCCCATGCCAATGCCCATGATAGAAGCAATATCAATATCAGCAGCTTTGACAACAATGCATTCAACATATAATTTGCATGCTTCATTAACTGAAGGGAATAAGATCATTTCAACAATGTCCTTGTCTGATAGTTTTACCAGCTGAGTCAAGTACAATGTACAATTTAGGTGTAAGAGCGAGACAGGAACACAAAATGATTTCAATTACTAGTGTTTCTTTAATGTCAATAGAAGAAGAGGAGAAATAGAAACCTTAGGGTCAATGCTGACGCCAAAAAATTCTCTTGCCTTCTCAATGTATTTCTTAATTTCTAGATCAGGCTTGACTTTGTGTCTTTCATCATACAAGTAGAAACCTTTTCGAGTCATTTCACCTAGAACATATGTGTCAATGCCTTTCAGAAGGGTCATGATCCATAAATATGATTGCTTACTTCTGGACACACTTCAAACTAGCATTTGCAATACATAGCCTAGCACTAAATTCAAAATGGAGAATTATACCTAATCTTGTATCTTGTTGCATTAGTGGAATAAGTGTTGACTTGTAAATTCTGTCAGGCATACTCAATAAAAATTGAGCTTCAGTAGCCATTGAAACATTGAAAATAATAAGATCACACAGCCTGCATGTAGGAAATCAAAATACTAAATCTGGTCATTGTTAGTTATGCCAACAAAATTCTACATTCAAAGTTGATAAGGATAAGAAGCTACAGATAATAAAGTTGGAATTCTTAGTGGCAGAAGACCGTTTAGGTAAATCCTTTCTAGTCTCGTCCTAAAGACATACAACACATAGCACACCATGTTTAAGAATATTGGACTAGTTTAGCTGAAAAATCATGGTAACATAGGCACATCTAGTAAACCAAAGAAGCTACCAGAAACTTTACCTAAAAGGAAAGAACATTCTATTAACAGCGAAACCAGTGCAATTCCTTACTACTATAGGCTGGAGAATTTTCAGCTGCAGCTTTTGAAACATCCTTTGCATTCAATTGTGCTAACGTCTATGAGCTAATCTTCATAACAACTGGATTCTTTTTCTTAATTGGTTCTTCTGACGTTGACCTTTTACCAAGTGAACTGATTGATACGGTGTTAGGAGGAACTACATCATACTACAGGGAAATACCAAAAGAATAAACAAAAGTTAGTAAATTAACCTTTTTCTATTCACTTATACAAAAGCATTAAAGCATAAACTTTCTAGGTTAAGAGGTATACTTGATACTACAAAATCCCTCTTATCCCCGCCATACTGTTCTCGATCCTCTTAACTATAATTAGACCATATGAAATTCGACCGATCACAACCAGATAATCCCTTAATGGTCATAACATCCATACCAAAGAATCAAGTCAAGAGGAGCTGTTCAAGATTTGCTATCTCTAAAAGTGGATTACTAACATTGCAATAAATTGGCAAAGCTCCACAGTGATAGACTGACAGCATAAGGTTCAATTTTTCTAAAATATCCTAGAACTTTTGGCAACATAAGATCCCTACCAAGCTCAAGATTGAACATATTTTCTCACAGGAGTCCACTTCAAAGAGCTTCTATTCACAAGCTAGCAAAGCATTGACCACATTATCGGGTTAAATGAAATTTATTTTCTTTTGATAAGTTCACATAGAATTTTTTTAGTGTGTGGAACTGGTAACTTTGATAAGTTTACATGGAATTGAAGCTAAGAAATGTGAAAATAGAAACTAAATTCAAATTGAGATACTAACTGAAGACTATTTGAAAGTAGCATTGAGAACACGATAAAGGGCTGTTAATACCATAACCAACTGAATTACAATTATAAATTAGCACCGCAAACTAAATAAAAGTTACCATACCTAACTATTTAGTACTACTAAATTCCTCGAACTTATCAGAATTGACTTTCTGTTGAAGCATACCTGATCCTCAACAAAAAGGCAAGGTAGTGTGCACCATGTTTCTCATTCGAAAGTATTAAAGGAGCTTGAACTACTTAATCTAGTTAGGGAGATAACAGTAGACATTTGAGGACTTTGCTAACTTGTAAATCCTAGTTGCTCTTGGCTCTGAGAGCAATGATGCAGTCATAGGTGCTAATTTCCTGTCTACCAAGCAAAATCGTTAGCTGATGATTAAAAAGAAAAAAATGCCCAAGATAGGATCGCCAAATGAGTGATGACAAAAGACTAACCTTCTTTATGAGGAGTATGTGAAAGAAGAAAAGTTGAGCAAGTAGCAGAGTTGCTATCATGTCCGATATGGTATAGACAGCCTATTACATGTAGAACTGATTCTACACATATTTCAGACATAGAATTACACAAAGATCAAAATCTTTGCGTTTTAAATATAAATGCAAAGACTAACTTATGTAGATTACTAACATTGAAGACATAAATAAACAAATAAAAGTGCACTCTCTCCAACCTATTAAACTTTTAAATGAGATGGTCACACTTTATCATGGTATTGGAATAAGTACAAGTTCTAGGTTTAATGTCACCAACCACCGCCAGCTATTATCGAAAAGAATGTCCATGTGTTTAGCTCAAGGGTCATGTGTAAGGGGGTGTTGAAGACCTAATTAAGAAAACAAAAGCATGCTGTCTCCAATAACTTGAGCTTTTGGATAATATGGTAACATACTTCAACACTTCATTTTCTAACAGTATTGGTATGAAGAGTTGTGTTAGGGTCTTTTTCTGATATCTAGTCCCTTACCCAAAATAAAAATATAATAATGGCATGAAGGATCCATGGAAGGGAAAAAAGCAAGTATACTCACCACTACAATAACAAAGGGAACAAAGGAGAAATTGCTTCCCAATTTGGAGGTAATTTCCGCAGAAAATTTCTTCTTCTCAATAAAGCAGCAGATTAGCACAAGAATCCCAGTTGACCACTAAAGTATAAGCTGCAATCTCAACTCCAAAGTGCACAAACCAAGTAGACCTATCAATAGTCAATTATATGGAAAAGAACAAATATGACAACAAACAACACAAGAAAAACTATAAAAACTTCAAAAACTAATCAAATCCTTATAAAAAAAAGATAATCAATCAATATTTTAAACTAATTTCACCAAAATGTTCCAAAATAAAACTTACAAAATACAATGAACACATATACCTACATAAAATTGCAAATAATATCGAGCTTCCATCGTAAAAACTCTCTCGCTATATATAAAATCTCTTCAATAACAAATTTGAACAATCTAGTCACACATATTCTACCAGAGCAGAAAAAACAACAAAAAAATTTATTTTAATCAAAAAGGAGAAGGAGAAGAAATAGATAAGGTAGGACAACCTTACTCCTAGATGAGTAACGAGCAAGAACTTCAACCTTTAGTAATGATGAATGAGAGATTTAGGAATATAAGCAATGAGATTTAGGGATTTTACTTCAAGAGAAGGTAAGAGAGAGAGTAGGTGTCTTTTGGCAATGAAAGAGAGAGAGTTAGCACCTTCTAGAGAGAGAGAAACATTTCATATCCCACTGAAATTTTTACATTTTGCGGCCAAATTTTTTTCCACGAAATTAATTAAATTTTTGTACATCTATAGAGACCACTAAATAATGTCATCCCTAAAAGTTACTTTTAGGGACCATATTTACAAGTTGTCCTAAATCGTGATCTCTAATAACCAGTTTTCTTGTAGTGAAATAGGAGTTGTAATTGATAAGTAAACCCTCTCCCATTCTTAATGTTTGTACTTTAGTTCCTCAATGACCCTTATTATGTTAGGATGGTGTACCCTTCGGAGTGTATTGATGTGCTGGATGAGATAATAGATGTAATTTGTTGTGAAATCCTGGGGTGACTACTAGAGCTAAGGTTATAAGTGTAGATAGAAGAATGAGATAAATATTGCCATATTAAATAGCTGCAGAGAGAAGGCATGGTGAAAACCTTTGTGATAGTGATTATGAGTGTATTTTTGGTGGGGGAATCCATATAGTGGGCGTAGTAAAGATAGGATAAAGAGTGCGGATTGATAAATATCAAACTATTGTATTATGCGACTATACTCAGGCCCTCGTAGTTATGTGTTCACGGGGAGTGAGTTGGAAGGTTGAAATAAAGGGATGTTGTCTTTATAGTTGAAATCATGGTGGAGAATATAGACGTATTTAAGGGATATTAGATGTATTAGTTAGGAATGAAGGAGCTCCGTGGGAAGTTGGACGGGACATAGAGTCTGACTACCTATTTTTGCTCTTCGCTCCAGATAATGGTACTTAAAGTAAGTGTTCTTCATTACATCTTTGTTTTCTAACTAAGTTAAAGGAAAGATTTATTTCCTTGCATCCTTGTTTTCTAACTTGGTTAAAGGTCATAGTAGGGGTGTTTAGGGTTTAAGTCATGCTAGTCATGCCTCTTTCCATCATTTGAGGATGAATGATCCAAGTGGGGAAGAATTGAAAAATCCTGAGTTTTGACCCTTAGAGATTTCTTGAGTTTTTAAACTCTCTGAGAACCATACGACTCAAACATACTAGTATTTTGGTGTGTTAATGACTTAGGAGCCCAAGACAAATGATAAACAATGTGTTCTAGGTCATTTTTCTATCCAAGGTATGACAAGACTCCATACGAGTCATATCGTGATGGTACGAGAAAGTTGGGCCAATTGTATGTTAAACAGTGTGTTTTCTTGATTATGTACTCGTTAGGGTACAACTATAGTGTACCAATCGTATGATGTTGATACGAGTTAGGCCATGAAGTCGTATGTTGGATAGAATTGTAGTCTAATTTTTATCCTAGGGTACAAGTTAGGGGTACTACCTCTATGATTAGATATGGGTGAGAGGTCCAAATCATACCCACCTACGTTATTTTTACAACTTTTAAGATGAGGGTATTCTGAACATCTCCCACCTTAAACCCTTAAAACCTCACTTCCTATAATACTTTTGGCCTCTCATTGCTCACTTTAGAATATCAAAACACTCTTAAAACTCTCTCTAAAGGCTCTTAAGAAGATTGGGGTAGATTTTATTCAAGGTTTTCATATAGAGGCTTAAGGATGAAAAACTCTCCATGAATCTTCATAAATCAGGCATGTTACCCCTCCCTCATTATAAGTTTAACTAAAAACATGTTTTAATGAATTGTTTTCATAGAAATATTATGGTATTAATTTGGTTTTGAAATATATGTGGGGGGTTTTGGTAGTTCTTTGTTGTTAATGTTTTCCCATGCATTTCTTGAGGGAGGTGGTACAAGAGGTAGGTTGTTAGTCAAAGTAGTTTCACAAAAATTATAATGGACATTATATAAAGGTGTAATCATGGGTGTGGTGCTAGATTCCACAAGATTATTTATCTCTCCAATCAATAAACTATCCATATCAATAATTTTTTTTCGTTCCCGCTGGATTATCATCATCTAAGTTAGTGGTAATATCAATAACCCTGGTGAATTTTACCTTTTGTTGATTTTAGGGAATATAGGAGCCTTATTGGAAAAATATAAATGGAAATAAAAAATGGAAAAGGCAATAAGGTTCCCATTTGTTTAGCTCTTATGTTGATCATCTCAACGGTTATCTCTCCTGAATTAACAATCAAATTACTCATAATGCAACATACAATGATGGAACTTTCAGTAGTGACATCTTAATAATTAGTATAAGGGAGCAATTTATTACCTCAAAGAAAATCCAATACTTGGATTGAATAGAAAGATCATGCCTTTTAATTTGTCCAACACCTTTGGCCCATGTGGAATTCCTTTTGCAATGGTATGGGCTAGCCAAGGGAAGTGAGTGATCCCACTTTTTACCTTATTCTTAAATTTTTAGATGTGTGCATGATCACAAGAAAAGTAAACCATGTTGATATCTTTTGCGGAGCAAGGCACCTCAACCCCTCTAATAAGAACACTACACAAACAAGGCTGCTCCGTCATCAATTGCTTGTACTTATATTGGTTATGTCAATGATGTAGGAAACATAGAGGTTTATCATTATGGAATAGATATTATTTATTCATAGGAACCTCCTACATGCTCCATTAGATTACCAACTAAGAGAAAATAAAGTGTGAGTTTCATGTGAGAATTTTATCAAACACACGGTGGGTATTGAATTAGGTACTATATAGTTCCCCAAGTTTCACAATAAATGCCACACCTATTTCAAATAATCCACAAAACAACAATTTTATGTCATACACATCCTAAAATCAACAAATCAATAAAATAAATTTAGCATATGAGATGATTCACCATGCAAGCACAACTAAATATAGAAAAATAATAAATCAAACTTACCAAATAAAGTAGAAATTCAAATAAATGTCAATATAATAGTGAGATGGAGGTATATAGGGTTGTAATTGATGTTGTTCTTGTGAAAGGAGTTGAGAGAATTAGGTGAAAGTGAAAGAGAGAGAAAATATGGTAAAATGGGGAAAATAAATCTGTTAAGTGGGGCTAGGTTTGTTGGTGTTTTTTGATGAACTTATATAGGTATAGGGAAAAAATGGAATTTAAAAGGTTTTTGGGAAATCCCAAAAAATTTAGCATGTAAACTTACCTTTACTAGAGGCACACCCGTGTATGAAGGTGGAGATTTTAGCAAAACAAGTGAAGATGGAAGTTTTCTTTAATTACATGGTCACCTGTGTGGCTGACCTATGTAGGAAAGTCCCCAACAGGTGACCTATTTCACCTAAAATAGTCTCTTCCTTAAATCCTTCTAACTATATGCGCCCTAACATACCCAGGAATATGGGCATATGCACTAGCAGGTGTCTGTATATGGTTAAAAAATAGTATGCAAAGGTCCCATACTTGCAATTTTTCACCTTAATTAACCAAGAAAGTTTAAAATTAGTACTTAAACAAATATTAAATGACAATAAGTAATATTGGATTTCTTCCTAAGAAGCGTCTTAGTTATCATCGAGGCGTCTTCTTTTATCAAGAAGCATCTTTAAAATAAAATTCTTCAACCATTTTCGTTCTAGGTCTACCCACATAAAAATATTTCAATATTTGATTGTTCACTGTGGACCTTCTCTATTCATTATCTAGAAATTAGATAGCTCCACTCAGATACACATTCACCACCATAAAAGGGCCTAACCATTTAAATTATAGATTACCCATGAAGAGTTTTAACCTTAGTTGAAGAGAAAAAATTTATTTCTTACATGTAAATCTGTTTTCTATGTCTTAGCATTGTGTTCCAAGATCTTACACTTCTTAAGTTTGAATTCCTCTAACTCATGTATTTACTCCACTCTAGATTTGGAGGCATCCATATAATTCATATTTGATAGTTTTTATTTTAATATCAGACAACTTATATGGAAAATAAGCAATAGATGAAAAAGTAACAAGGCATCTCAAGCTTTTAAACAAAGAAAAAAGATTTGTTGCAAGAATATAGAATGAAAGGATTATGATTACATCTTCAACATTTAATGTAGCCTCTTGTGTCAAATAAAACTAGGTTAATTAATGATTGGCATATTCTTTATTTTAGGGCTCATTAAAGAGGGCTTTGTGACTCATTAAAAGAGATCATTTATGGTCCAATCTTATTCTTGGAAAGTGGATATTTTTCATCCAATTTCCATGGACCAAATATCTTAGGATGATTTTTATTTTAAATTCTCCAGTATCTACTAGTAGTCAAATAACTAGTTTCTAAATGATAAATGACAAAGGAAGAGATATATTATTGTCTCAACTTTCTTAAGTTCTTTGTTCAACTTTATTCAAGCATTGTATTATCTTGAGGTTTTCTGTGTATTTCGAAAAAGGTAAGAGAAATGCATTTTTTGTGAGGTATTATATAGAGAGTGAGAAACAATAAAGAGTGTGATTTATAACCAAATAACTTAACTCAATCCATATAATTTGATTTGATTTACAAAGAATTAGCAGAATCCCTTGCTACCCAAAAGGACTAGATTAAGAGCTATTGGAGGTCCCAACTAGTATAGAATATCTGGTATCATTCCTTTATCAATATTTCTTTTTTTGAACTTTGCTTTTTTGCTTTAATATTTGACTATCTATCTAAACTAGGTCAACTGTCACATCAACACAGAGTAACTCGTGCCCCTCTTACTATTTTCTATTGGTATCTAAGCAATAAAAAAGTGAGAAAATATCATGACTCAAACATTTGTTTGAGCTTTAATCTCCGAAGAAACATCTCAAACTACACCTCCTTATTTTAGTGGAAAACATATTCCTCATTAGAAAGTAAGGATGAAACCTTTATCAAGTCTTATGTGTCAAATTATAGAAGGTAACTAAACTTGGTGATATTTCACTTATTACTTCAATTGAAGATAAATATGGAAAGAAACCTCGGAATGCTAAAGCTTCAACTAACACCTTTTCAACATTGGAGGATTACACTGATGAACAAATTAAAATTATACAAATCAATTCAAAAGGTAAAAAGTATGATATATAATGCTATCAATGGTGAATAATATGAAAAATTATCATGATGTGAGTCTACTAAGGAAATGTGGGATAAATTAAAAGTAACCTATTAAGGAACTAAGAAGGTCAATCAAACTCTTGTGAGTTTATTAGTCTATCACTATGGACTCTGCAATCTGAAATATTACTAGTCTAATAAATAAATGTTCGTCAGATTTGGTAAAATTATTAGATAACTCAAGGTTACATGAAAAACTTATCCTATAGTAGATCAAATTATGAGGATTCTAAAAAATATCCCCCCTCAATTAAATTTCCAATGTCGTGGCTCTTGAGAGCATGAACTTAAATAAAGTGACCTATGATAAATTTCTAAGAGATCTCATTTACTTTTGAAAAATATCACCTTAATAAGAAGGATCAGTTGTAACATGAAATGAAGAAAGTTGTTGCTTTTAAAGCTACTAATGAAAAAAAAAATGATGACTTGGGTGAAGATGAACTTTCTCTCATTACCAAGATAGTTTTTGATAATTAGAAAAGATCAAGACATCAAAAGGGAAAACCAAATTACTCAAAAGAAAAGTAGAATGCTAACTACAATAGGAATAAAGGTAAGTGCTATAATGTGGTAAATATGGTCATATTGCTTATTATTTTATAGAGGCTATATGAGGACACCCCCTATAGAAAGTCAAAAGGCTTTTAATTGTTAAGGAGATGAAGAACAATCTGAAATTGAAAATGACAATGTTAGAGACTACTGCTTCATGGTAATTGGAAAATCAAGTCAGGTAGATCTAATTCTTGCAATAAAGGCAATAAATAAAAATTTTTTAGACCTTGCCATAGATGATCTAAATAAAGTAGATGATGAAAAAAGGCTATATTAAAAGAAAAAAATTTTTTAGATTAAAAAAGACTTTTTGCAACAAGTTGATGAATTAAAAGTCAAAACTAACAATTTTGAAAAATCATCCAATGACAATATTGTTAGATCAAATTAGTTGACCAGTTCCATTAAGTCGACCAACAAAACTAACAATCGTAGATCTATGTATGATAATAGATATTATAGATGAGAAGGATCTTAATGGTCAACTATATCTTGTAAGTTAACCCAAGAAAGCAGTCATAGTCACAATAACAATCATAATAGATATCATAACTTTAAAGGATCTCAATAGTTAACTAACTCCATTCAGTTAACTAAAGGAATCAATCATAGTCATAATACTTATCATTCATGCTAAACCACTAAACGATACTCTAACTCCTGCTATAACTATGTCAAATCTAGTCATAAATATTATAAATGTAGATTTCATCATAAAAATCCAAGAAAATGGGTTTGGATGTCCAAAACTCGATCTATAAATCAAAGTACTAACCCAAAGTGAGCCAAGAATACTTGGGTACAAAGAAATAAGTCATATATCTTTTTTTGCAGGAACTCTACTCAAATTATATGGGGAAATAGTATCTTGACGGTGGATATTCAAATAACATCCTAGAGAACAAAGACCTTTTAAAAATAGTAGATGATTTTGATGGAGGAGATATAAGTTTTGGAGTCAGTTCCAAAGGCAAAGTAATAGGTATTGGTATTATCTCCTTTAATGAATAATTTGATATCAATAATGTTTATTTAGTTAAAAGATTAAAGTACAATCAACTGAGAAAAAGTCAACTATGAGATGCTGTTCTTAAGGTAATATTTAAAAAAGATGGATGTATTGAAAGGTATGGAGGAAAACTTCTTGATAAAAATACGCATAAAAATATATTTGTCCTAAGACTCTATCAAAAGTAGATAAGGACATATATGTCTTATTTTCATCTCTAAAGATCCTTGGGTTTGGCATAGAAAGCTTGGTTATGCTAGTATGAGACAAATTAAAAAGCTAGCCAAACATGAACTTTTGACTGGCCTCCCAAAGCTTTATTACAAAAAAACTCACATCTTTGATGCTTTTAAACTAGATAAGAAAGCTATAAACTCTTTTTGTATCAAAGATATTTGTCTATAACTAAACCATTGCAACTACATTATATGGATCTATTTGGACCTACTAGAGCTGCTAGCATTTGAGGTAAAAGGTACCTGTTTGTGATTATTCATGATTATTCTTTATTTACATGGATTTTTTTTTTTAACAAAGATGATACTTTAAAGAATTTTGATATTTTTTTTTTGGAAAGGTTCAAAGATACAAAGGTTACTATATATCTGCTATTAGATGTGATCATGGAGGATTATTTGAGAATAAAGACTTTGAAACTTTTAGTAATAATCATGGTTACACTTCTTTTCTACAAGATCCCTTCAATAAAATAGAGCAGTTGAAAACAAGAATATAACTCTTCAAAACATGGCATGAACCATGTCTTGTGAATATTATTTACCTCATAAATTTTGGGTAGAAGATTTAAGTACTGCCTGTTACATTTTTTATAGGTGTCTCATTAGACTTATCCTAAAGAAAACCCCTTATGAGATTTTGAATAGCAAGAGACCCAAGACCCAATACTGGGTACTTTCATTCATTTGCATTCAAATTTATTATTCATAACAATGATAAGTTTAATTATAAAGGTACATTTATAGGAGATTCTAACTCTAGTAGATGCTATAGAATTTATAATAACGTACTTTATGTATTGATGAATCATGGCATGTTATTCTGATGATTCTAAACACATTATTGAGAATAGAGAAGATGAGTATGAACCCAGAAAAACTACAAATATTATAATAGTTGACTCATCTATAGAGTCAAGTAATACAAAAAATAGTCAGCCAACTCTAGCTATAAATGATCATTTTCCATAGAAAAAATTCCAAATGAATGAAAAAATGATTTTGAGTATCTAACAAAATATATCATTGGTGATACCAAGGAATGATGACAAGGTCCTCAAGCAAGAAGAGTGCAAATGTTACACTCATATCTCAACTTAAACCAAAAAAAGTAAATGAAACTCTTAGAATAAGAATGTTGGGTTAAGGATATGGAAGAAGAACTTGAGCAGTTTGACAAAGATCAATTATGGAATTTAGTTATTAGAAAAAAATAGGTTTTCATAAACAAATAGGACGAATCATTTAAGGTAGTATGAAATAAAACTCATCTAGTCTCCTAAGGCTACTCACAATAATAAGGAGTTGACTATAATGAAATGTCTGGGAATGTGGCAAGGTTAGAACCTATGAGAATCTGACTTGCATATGCATCGTACAAAGGTTTTAAATTATTTTAAATGGATGTCAAAAGTTCTTTCTTAAATCGATTTATTGATAAAAAAGTTTTTGTAAAGAAACCTCATGGCTTTGAAAATTTTGAACTTTTTTACCATGTATGTAATCTTTCAAAAGCTCTTTATGGGATGAAACAAGCTCATAAAGCTTTGTATGACTGAATATTTTTAACAGAAAATGAGTTTATTTGTGGAAAATTTGACATAACTCTTTGATTACAAAACTTATTCTTGAAATCTAATTATTCAAATTTATATTGATGATATTATCTTTGGAAGTACTAATGCTGAATTATGCAAGGAATTCTCTGAGTTGATGCAAAGCAAATTTGAAAAGAGCATGATGGGAGAATTGACCTTCTTCATGATTTTGAAAATTTAGCAAAAGTTGATGGAACCTTTTATCTGTCAAAGTAAGTTGTCAAAATATGCCATCAAAAAGTTTGGACTAAAGGATGCAAAATCTTTCGGAACTCCAATGAGCTCTATTTGTGTTCTTACATCTGATGAAAAAGGTAAGCCTATTGATGAAACTAAGTATCGTGATATGATTGGATACTCCTTTATCTTATTGCTAGCTGACCAGATATTTTTCTTATAATATAAAAATGTGCAAGATTTTAGTCAGCTCCTAAAGAATTCCACCTTACTGGACTTAAGTGTATTATTAGATTTCTTATTAGAACTATGTCATATGGCTTATGGTATCCTAGAATTATTTATTTGAGAAAAAAGGCTTCTCATATGTAGATGATGCAGGAGATAATGATGTTAGAAGAGGTAGTAGTGGCACTTGCCAACTCATGAGAAATTCTCTCATCTCAAGAAATAACAAGAAACAAAATTGTGTCTCTTTGTCAACCATTGAATTAGAATACATCACCATTGGGTAGTGTTTTGCCAAAATATTTTGGATGACTCACCAACTCAGCAATTATGATATTTCTGTGAAACCTATAAAAATTTTTTGTGATAATTCTAGTGCTATATGATTATTAAGAAATCATGTGCAGAATCTAGAGCTAAACACATCGATATCAAGCATCATTTTATTAGAGACCATTTATAAAAGGTGATGTTGAATTATCATTTGTTAGTATTGAATTTCAATTAGCAAATATTTTTAAAAAACTCTTATCGAAAGAAAGGTTTTGTTTTCTCCAAAAATTATTTGAAATAATTCCAAAAACTTTGTAAAATCTTTTTCATCCTTATTGATGACTACAATTGAGTGTATAAGTGGGTTCATTTAATGGTTCATTTTGACTTATGTACTTTCGTTCATTATTTCCTTGAAAGTGATTCGATAGTTATGAACTTACCTTGTCCATTACCTTTTTCTCGCTGACACAAGGCTATCACCTAAATCATATAAGCTATTTTTATTCTCTATGTGTCTTTTCATATTCCTCTTTGCGCTATATCTTCTACTTTCTCCCCTTTTTAATCTCATTCTCTCTTCGAACTCTTTTTCATCCCATTCTCTCTCCATACTCTTTTTATTTCTCTTTTCTTCCATTGCTTAGACCCTAAAAACTCCTCCATGTATAATTACAAAAGTTCATAATTCAAAAAGAAGGCAAGCCTTCTTTCCTAACATGGACCTTTCTGATCAACACCTTTTTAAAAATTTCTTAGACTCCTCTTACTCTCTCCTAAGAAAGAGGCCTTCAAATATTGATGATTCTAAAAATTCTAAGAATAAGGTAAAATTTGATTTTGACAGTTCCTTAAATATCAAAACTAATATTTGTGGAGACCCTATAATCAATCCTTGTTTCATTCTCTTAAGGAACGATCCATGGTGCATGGTTGAATTTTGGATTTAACTCCCTTAGAATCTCCAATGCCCCATTATATAATTGTTTTATGTCCAAGGTTGGGAAATAGTTTTTCATATATTTATAAACTCACCTATGAACCCCTTGTTCATCTCTTTAATGCCAATTTATGGTCTATTCATGCTGATTAATTGGAAATATTAGTCTTAGGTTAGCGTGCCTTCTTATATTATTGTATGTTACTCTTTTTTTGGTATTTCTTGTTCTAGTTTTTTACTTCCTCCAAAATCCCTGGCAAGTTGATTTTGATATCCCTTTTGCACAAGCAAAGGAATACATTTCTCTAGAATCTTCTAAACCTCTTCCCTCTTCCATTAGTTTGAAAAATATCTTTTGAGGCTAGAGTAATTAGTCATATTGTAGAAACCACTCTTAATCCTTGTGCATGATCTCTATCTACTATTACTAATATGACACCTTATTCAATTACTATCTTCTTATTCATTGAAAAATCAAACTCTTATTGTTTCATTATAATTTCATGATTTAAGCCTCTCTTGTATTCATGAATCTGTAAATATTCATCCTGACGACTTTCCCTCTGCTTTTGTTAGATAATGTTATAATACCAAAGTGTTCATCAATATGGCTATGTTCGTGCTATAAACACTTAGGTTCAAAAAAATGTATAGCTTGGTTAATACATCTCTCTTTTCTAAAATTAGGCCTTCTTCTCCTAATGATGCTTGTCCTTCCTAAGTTTCTTAGATCATTCTCAACCATATCTATGAGCAATTTGTGTTATTTTTGTGTAGTTTTGGTCTGTATCGGGGTATAAATCCAAGAATTCTTTCTTTTTTTCTCTCATAGTACATGTTTTGGTGCTTCACCTTCCTTTTTCTTTGATGTAAAAGGGGGAAATAGCATGTACTATATTTATAGGATCATAGTCATATGCTCTGATAGCACCATTCAGGAAGAGCATTGGCCCTCCTAGTCAACCATTCAGGGGAGCTAAATAGGGAAGTCGACTAACTATATTTTTAAATTTTCATCCATCAAAAATTGGGAGATTGATAGTGTCTAATTTTAATGTCTGACAACCTAAAGGAAAAATAAACAATGAAGGAAAAGGGAAGAAGGCTTATCAAGCTTCTTAAAAAAGAAAATAGATCCTTCACAAGAATATTGAAGGAAAGAATTATAATTGCATCCTCAACATTTAATGAAACATCTTGTGTTAAAAGAAACAAGGGTAATCCAAGATTGGCAGAATCTCTATTTTAGGGCTCATTAACACAGGCTTTATGCCTCGTTATAAGATACCATTTATGGTCCAACATTATTCTTGGAAAGATGAATTTTTCTATCCAATTTTTGGGGATCAAAACTCATGGGTTGCCTTTTATTTTAAATCTTACAATGTCTAGTAGTAGTCCTATCACTACTGTTTAAACAATGGAAAACAAAGAAAGTGACATACTTTTGTCTCAACCTTTTGTAGTTCTTAGCTATAATTTATTAAGCGTTGTATTCTCTTGAGGTTTATTGTGTATTTAAGAAGAGATAAAAGAAAAAAATAGTTGGTGAGGCACTGTATCGATAGTAAGATGGAAGAAAAAAGTGTGGATTAGAGCCAAAAATCTTAACTCAATCATGATAATTTGATTTGATTTACAAGGAACTAGTAGAATACCTTGCAACCCAAAGGAACTGGAGTAATACATATTAGAGGTCCCAAACAGTATAAAATATCATGTGTTATTCCTTTCTATTCATGTAATTTTGTAAATTGTATATTAGGGCTTTAGTATTCGACTATCGATCAAAATGGGTCGATTGTCAAATAAAAATAATAATTCACCCCTCTTTTACTACTTTCAATATTCAACATACATAAGGCCTACAAATCCTTGTGCTCTAATTCAATGGGATGGTGACAAGACTTTTTGAACACTGTTTGAGGATACATGACAATAGGAGTTTTAAACGCAGTTTGATAAGCTTCAAGAGAATAATATAGTTTCAAACCAAATTTTTGCATCTGACATTCATAGTTTTCTCCAAGATCGACTTGACTTCCTAATTCGAAACCTTAACTTCGCCACTTTTTTGGGGGTGATATGGGGTTGCCACCTTATGCTTCACCCCGTGCTTATATAATAAAGCACAAAATAGTCGACTACTAAAGTGAAACTCCATCACTAACGAATGCATGGGGAGTCCCGGACCTTGTAAATATGTACTTATTCAAGAAGAATGTGACATCATTTCTCTTATTTTTTAGCAAAAAAAATTGCTTCCGTATATTTTGACACGTAATCAACAACAACCAATATGCACTTTTTACTATATGAGCTTATAAGGGACCATAAAGTCTATGCCCACACAACAAATAAATCTACTTTGAGGTTATGCTTCAAGGGTATCTCATGCCTCCCAAAAATAACTCTGTGCATTTGACATTGAGTATAAGTTTTAACCGAGTCATGAGTATCTCTATGAAGAGTAGGCCAATAAAATCTGCATTGATGGACTTCCAATCTGACAACGCTATGATTGACACCAAATGGCGATGGATGGTAAACCTTAAGGATGGAACACATCTCTAACACCATCATACACTTACAAATCACTTTGTCTACACACTCCATGATTAATTAGGGTTCATTCAATAATATTCTACACATCATGGAGGAATATCTTCCTCTGATAATGATTTATATCTGTGGGAAGAATGTCACTTACAACATAATCTTCATAATCCACATACCACGTTTCTACACTTCCCAAGGGTGATATGATTAGCTCATCGAGAAAGGTTTCATCAATCTTGATTTCACCCAACTCCTTATTATTAGACTCAAGGAGATGGTCCAATACTTGATTTTAGAAACCTTTATGATCTTTAACCTCCAAATAAAATTCTTGAAAAAGCAAGATCTACCTAATAAACCAAATTTTAGCTTTTTTTTTAGCCATCAAACATTAAGGAGCCACGTGGTTAGTGTACATAATGACTCTTGTACCTAAGAAATAGGCACAAAATTATTTAGAATTCATAGACTATGATAAACAACTATTTATATGTGACCATGTAGTTGCATTGTACATCATTCTGTGACTTGCGAGCATAATTGGTTGGATGAAAAGTCTTTCCTTTCCTTTGGCTGAACACCTCACCTAATGCAAAACAACTTGCATCGCACATCCACTTAAAAGGTAATGCCTAATTTGGGGCCATAATTATATAAGTCGACACAAGTTTCTCCTTGATATAATTAAATGCTCTCACACAATCACCATTAAATTCAAACCTTGATTTCTTCTCAAGAAGTTGACATATAGGATAAACGACCTTTGACAAAACTTTCATGGATCATCTATTAAACTTGGCATGCCCAAGAAAACTTCTAAAACTTCTCATAGGGATAAGAGGGGGCAACTTAGCAATAACTTCAACCTTTGCTTGGTCAACTTCAATGCCTTGACTCGAGAATATTATGCTAAATCACGATACCCATTGTGCTAAATCACGAAACCCTCGCTAATCGTATAATTACACTTCTCTTAATTTAAATTAGGATTTGTTTCCACACACCATTGAGGGACCTTACTCTAGTATTTGAGACATTATTCAGATGAGTCACAAATAATAGAAAGTAATCAATGAAAACCTTCATGGTATCTTTCACCATATTCAAAAATGTAGACAAGATGCACCTTTGATAGGTAGCGTGTGCATTATATATCCTAAAGGCATGATTTCGAAGGTGAAGGTCCCATAAGGGCATCTAAAATTAGCATTCTCTTAATCATTGGGTGCAATAAAAATTTGATCATAACTATAATACCCATCAATAAAATAATACCACCCTCATCCCATCAACTAATCAAGAAATTAGTCCATGTATTGTATGGGGATGTGGTGTTTTTCCATCCAAGAATACAAATTTTGGTAATAAATGCATACCCTTAAACCCATGACTGTATGGACTGGTATAATATTATTGTTTATATTTGGTACTATTTTGGGAACACATTGCATCGGGCGTACCCATGTACTATATAAAATTAGGTATATGACACACACATCCAACCACTAGATTATTTTCCTCTTGACCACCTCTTGTCTTGATGGGATTAGCCTCTATTGGTGTACTACACTAGTGTAATACCCCACATTTTTGGGCTAGTCTTTGAACCATCATTCTTACGTGTAAAAGCTATAATCCAAATGACTCTCATGTTAATATAAGTTTCATGATCTTTATCCTCGTGTTTTATTATCTTTTGAGGTGAAAAATGTTCATAAAAATAGCTTAGAACAAAGTTGAGCTTAGATCCTTTGACTCGTCCAAAGTTTGGCATTCGATTCTACAAGTGTCTACTTTAAATGTATATAACATTTTATATATATAGAATTTTGCAGCTCAAGAAACACCAAATTATAGATAATTGAATTAGCTTTCCAACGATACCAATTTCACCAAAATCTAATACACAAGCAAAATGTTTATGGCATTTTATGTGTGAGGCAGTAAGAAAACATGATAGCAGTGAAACGCATTGGCATTCATGTTACAGAACTTTTCACATGATAATTCAGTTTCTAAAGGGTCTAGGGGGACTTTTGTCACTTTTCCTCAACCAAATCTGCCCATAACACTTAATTTCAACCCCTAAAGTAATATGCACTCAGTTATTCATCTTTTATCTCAAAGAAGAACCCTAGCCTACTCGAGAACACAAAGAACTTCATCAATTTTTCTTCAAGAAAAGAAAGAACTCAAGTTTCCTACTTCAAGAATGATTTCAAGATTGTGTTTCTCGTTCAAGATTAAAGCTTTAAGGTATGTGGGAGTACATCCATGGGTCCTCTATCACCCATGGAGCCCAAAACCTTTTTTCTATTAATTAAAGAATGAATTTTCTATTATTATGGTATTTTGTATGTTCCAAAATGATTGAATTTCATATTTTCATGGTGATTTTAATTAAAATTAGTCCATTTGTGATTCCATGCAAGATTTTAAATTCCTCATGCTATGAATTTGAATTTCCTATGCTTTATTCAAGTAAATTTCATGATGGAACCTAAATTCATGATGTTTAGCAATATTTGCATGTTTTAAATTCATGCAATCCAAATATTTGATGGAATTCCCATATCATGATTTAGTCAATTTTAAGATGAATCCCCAAGTTATGAACTTTGCCATGTAAATCTATTGTTCCCTTATGTTTAAGATATTCCTACATTCAAGCTATGAACTTTACATATTTTGATGAAATGCACATGTCCTATTTCAAGCGAATTACATGTGAATTCCCCAATTCATGATCTTAGTTATGTAATCATGCTATGCTCCCATGTTTAAGATATTTCCATGTCCAAGTTCACGATCCCATGTGTTTGGAGAATTGCCCCATATTAAAGTATTAATCTCCATATTCTTGAAAGAATGCCTATGTGAGTAGCATAATCATGACATGTTACCAAGTGTTCTCATTCATGTACAAGTCCATAACCTCCAATTGTTTGATAAAATGTCTCAGTGAATGAATTGTGAACAACTGACTATGGCTATGCTCTTAAAGATCATGCTATGCTTTACTTTTTATGCTACCGAGTCCTGGGGGTATTCAATACCCATAAATCTAGCTGCTTATCTAGAGCTACAGTAATTATAGAATAGTCTCAGTAGTGTCACGAATAGTAGTACTCTGTAAACAGTCACAGTCTCAATTCAGTATTCAATTTAGAACTCAGTGAACTCAACCAGATAACAAAACTAAGTAGTATTTCATCATTCAACAGGACACAGTAAAATCAGTTCAGTTCAGTTAGAAAACACGATCAATAATAGTTCAATCAAGCCTAGTACAGTTTAGAAATCAGATCAGTGTTTATTCAGTTGGGAGTAGGAATTAGCACTGAGCGAACCTAGGGATTGGGGCATTCCTGCCAGCATAGGGTTTGACCTTTAGTAGAAATCCCTGAGTTGTAGAACTATATAGCCAGCGTAGGTTGAGATATCTTCTTGGTAGACTAGGATTGATACATCTCATATGAGTTTTCCTACCAGCAAGGGTTGACGAAAGTGATTCCTATTAGAGAGAGTTAACTCACAACTTGTCTTTACCCTTGGTATAGTATTGACACCCTTCCATCTGGGGTTATAGGTTGGACCCCAATCCATTTGGAGAGGGGCATGTCGTATAGGTAAATACCTTTCATAGTTTTAATTTCAGTCTCAGTATAGAACTCAATTCAGTTCTATAAATTTTGGACTGTCAGGCATAGTCACCCAGCTCAGTATAGAACTCGGTTCCATTCTACCAAATAAGTACTATCAGAAATAGTTACTCAGTTATAAATACTATAGTATCAATAAACTCAGATATCAGCCATTTAGTTTTTAGAACACATTATCAAGTGTTAATGTGTTCTTAATTACAGTCTCAGTCAGAGTCCCAGTTACAGTATCAGTTACACTCTTAGTTACCATTTTAGTTACAGTCTCAGTCATAGTATCAGTTTAGAAATTAGATCAGTAACTCAGTTCAATTTTAGTTTTGCTTGAACATAGCGTACAATTATCACTTATTCAGTTATCAGTATTTCATTACCTAAGTTCGCAAACTATTTCATAATCATGTTATACACTTGGCCTTGCATTCTCAAATAATACAATTTTTTCACGAATTTATTCTCAGTTACCTCTTGTTACTTAGTCAGTCCTTACCTTATATGTATAATAATCCATAGTTTAAGTCCAGTTATTCATTCTGAGTACAGTTCAGCCTTACATGCCCGATATTCAGCTATCAATCATCTAGTTAATCAGATAAGTTAGTATATGTATGTATTCATGCTCAGTGTGATTGTATATTCAGATCCTCAATTTATGTTACACTACATCATGTAGTTTTAGACCTAGTATTCACACAGTATCCATGTTTTATCATATACCAACTTCAGTTATAGTTATAACATTAAAGTAAAGTTTACAAAAACTAAGTGTAGAGATTCAACATCTTATCAAAAAATACTTGTCACTCATGCTTTAAGATATTTTAGTTTTTAGTTTATTCTAGCCTATTGGTGAGTCTATTTACACTGAGCATGTATGTTTTACGATTACGTATGAAATTAGTTTTACTTATTTCATTTACCCCTGCATACTTAGTATATTCTAGAAATAATGATCCACATATATGTCTATGTACTACATTATCTCATAATATAGGTATTAGTTATAGCCTATGCATCATGATCAGACTGTTGTAGATTCCAGCCAGCAGGTGATAAGTTCTCCTACTTGGGGAACTCCAAACATTTTTAGTTTATGTACAGTTCATTTGTTTTCATATGTATTGATTTGTGGTAGTTGAAGGTATGTCCCAGCTATCTATAGTCAGTATAGTAGAGGCTTCATAGATGTCAGTCAGAGTCAGCTATGTTATTTTAGTTTCATCCTTCAGATTTATCAAACTGTAAATCTTTATCAATATTATATGTATTTTTGATTTTCAGTATGATTATGTTTCCGCACAGTAGAACAACTATTTATTATGTTATAATTTAGTTGCTTAATAGTATGCTAGTTCATGGGTTAGCTTGGGATCACTTATGGTTCCACGCACCATGTGACAATTAGGGGGTAGTCTTAGGTCATTACAACTAGGCACGCAATCAATCTCTAATTTGATTTATGGGTGCAAATACCATGAAAATCCTAATAATATCCAGTATGGCCTACCCTATAGCTCGAATAAACATACTCATAATTGATTTCACGGCCTCTACTTTCCAAAGAAATATATCTTAAGCAATAATGATGGGTAAAGTGTTACTCTCACTCAAAGTGATATACTAATGATTTGGAAGCAATGTATTAATCTTAAATCAAATTGATACTCTCAATAATCAAGGGTTTGGCGGGAGGATTCTATTGATTTTTCAGGTCAGCATACTAATTGAAACAATTATTAGTATAGGATCCAAGACCAATCGATAATGAAACTACTTCATTACATTCCTCAATTTACTCACTTCCAAAGTTCCATAATATACCCACCGAAGGGTCCTTAATAAAATCTATCTCCATAGTATTAATCACTTCATCATCAGTCGCATAAATTACAGAGACACCATGCAATTCTATTGGTTTTTTCATGGACTTGAATCCATTACCTGACACCTCTTCATTATTTACTCAAAATTTCTTTTAACCATACTCAACATCGACTAAGGCCTGCCTGGTAGCCGAGAATTGCCTATAAGGAATAATATGGATGTCATAGTCAATTATAGATCCAAGATCACAAAATAAGATAAAAAAATAAAATGGTCCACCTTAACAATTACATCATACAAGGCAACCATGGGATTCTTTATAGATTTCTCACCTATAAAAAGACTTATTGTAGTCGGCTTGGGAGCAGCCAAACTTAGCATTCAAAACACGACCAATGGTATTAAATTAATACTCACCCTAAGATCATAAAAAGATTTTCCTAATCCGTACACCCTGCTAATACATGTGATGTGAATGCTCACGAGTCCTCTTTCTTCACAACCATTAGTGTAATACCCCCCTGTATTTCTAAGCTAAAAACTGAACCATCGTTTCTATGTATGAAACCTTCTATACTATGATTCATATTTCATAACATGACTTACAATGAGTATCCTAGTGAGAAGAGAGCTTATGATGTTTTAAGCGTGTTCATATGAGTCACTTAGTGTAAGGCAAGCTAAGAGTTTTTGAATCCATCCAATTTTAGTGTTTGATTTCATAAGATTCATCTTTGAATGAGTCTAACTTGATGTATATGTGGTATTTTGACAGATTAAGATCCACCAAATTATATAGAATCGAATTAGTTTTTCAACGATACCAATTTTACCAAAATTCAACACCCGAGCAATAAATTATGCCTTTACAAAGTGGAGTGCGTCGCCTAAGAAATTGCCTAAGGCTACTAGCTAGACCATAAGTTGTGCGATGCACAACCTAACATATGCCATAAGTTGTGCGACGCATAACCTAACTTAGGCGATATATTGTGCGCCGCACAACCTAGCTTACACGATAAGTTGTGCGCCGCTTATATTATGGCCCAAGTGACATAAACACCCTATTTTTGAGTTATTGTAAGGGGAGAAGGGGTATTTTTCACCCCTATATAAGCCTATAACACAGGATTTAGCCCCAATTCTACAAAAATATAGTCACTTCTCTCAAAATTCTCTTAAGAACAACTTAGGATTCTCAATTGGGGATTCAAATCAAGAAAATTCCACTAGAAATCTTTGTAAAATCACGTACTAAGTATGCATAGTTTTCATTCATGGATTTTTTTCGTCCATAAAGCCCAAGAATCAAGCTTTAAACTATATATTATGATATTCATGCTATAGGTTGATTATGTTTATGTGGTTGTTGTTGTATGATTCTCAAGTTGGAATCTTTATATGTTTTATGAAAATATGTTAGCATATGAGTTGAAAACCATGAATTTTAGTTGGTTATGATATGTTAATTTGATAATTATGCCATGCCTTAAGTCATGTAACCTAAGTATTTGATAAAATGCATAAGAGACTAAAAATTATGTAATATAGCTCAATTGTGATTTATGTGATGGATTCATATTTTAACCTTATGTTCAAATGACACCCATTCTATTGATGTGCAATGTAGATGTTTGTTGAAATGCTCATGATGTTAGAGTATGAAATTTTGACATTGAGTATATGCATTTCTACCATGTACAGGATTATGATAACCATGGACTTTATGTAATCCCCAACTTATTGTATTATGGATTATTGAAGTTGGTCATGTATTGAAGAATGCAAGGCCTTGTCAGTTTTCTTCTATCGAGTCCTGGGGGTACTTGTACCCAACAATTTAGTTGTGTTCCTAGAGCTAGTGTCATGTTTTCACAATATCCTTAGTCAAGCCATGTTCATTTCAATTCAGTCAGTAATGTGACTCAGGAAAACTTAGTAAACTCAGTAATCCCTGTAATCTTAGGAAGCTCAATAATTCAATAATCTCAGTAGCATTTTATCAGTTAATGGAACTCAATGAATCAGTCCAGTTTAGTTTAGTTAATCATGTTCAGTGTCTATTTAGATGGGGGTAGGATTTAGCGTCGAGTAAACCCAAGGATAAGGACACACACTGATAGTTGAGGGTGTGATCCTTAGAAGTAATCCTTGCATTCCAAAACTATATAGCTAGCATAGGTTGAAACATCAACACTAATAGATGAAGGTTGATAAGGTGGATAAACACTGTCAGATAAGGGTCTTACCATTCACTTTTAGGATACTACCAGATGAAGGTCACCCATATCTTATCTTTACCAATGGCATAGTATTGATACCCTTTCAATTAGGGTTATAGATTGAACCTCAACTCAGCTATAATACATTATTTAGGACATATCGGTTAGATGACTACTTCCCACAGTCTCAATCTTAGTAAAAGAACTCAGATAGTTCTTCAGATTTCAGGACTGTCAGATACAGTCAACTCAGCACAGTACAAAACTTAGCTAGTTTCATCAGAACCTAGACTATCAAATACAGTCTCTCAATATCAGTTATATCAGTTATCAGTAACTCATGTTATTAGTAATCAGACTCAGTAGTCAGTACCATCACAAATTTAGTTATAGGCACTTATTCATGCATGTATTCTCACATTCATTTTATAAAGTTAGTTAGCATTGGTCATCCATTTAAACCCTTTGTATTCAGCCTACCTCATGTGCATACCAGTACATTCAATCATACTAACGCATTTGCGCTATGGTGTTTTATTCTATACTATAGGTACAAAAACATGAGCTCCAGAGCATCAGTAGCATTCCTATTTCACCAGTCAGAGTTAGCAGTGAGTTCTTATCTTTTGAGGATATGATTATTACTTTATTTCTTCATTACATAGTTTATTTCATAGTTGGAGTTAGTTGGGGACATGCCCTATCAAGTCCTTATTTAGATAGTTCAGTTTTAGATGCTTTTCAGACTACAGTATGTTCAGATAGTTTTGTTTTTGTTTGTTTTGGTATTGATATACCGTACTTTCATATGTTATATTTTATCAGTTTTGAACCTTATGGCCTTTTAGCCTTTATTTCTTCATTTATACAATATATTATGTAGTGTTCAGGTACAAATATCAGTCATGGGTTAGCTTGTAGTTCTTCGGGGTCATGAGCACCGTGTAGCATTTTGGGTACCAGATTAAGGGTGTTACAAATTTTGTATCAGAGCCAAGTTCAATATTGTCCTAGGAAGTCTGAAAGCCGTACTAGTAGAGTCTTGTACATGGGTGTGTTGCACGCCATATTTATATGCAGAAGGCTATAAGATGTTTTAGGAACACTTTCCCTCTTTTAGTATTCATGTCATGCCAATGATCATAATCTCAAGTTAATCTCTCAGTCTAATCCTTTTCTTTTCCATTTAAAGAACATGCCTCCCAAGAAGAGAACCAAAAATCAGTCAGCCTCTTAGCCCGAAGATCCTTTAGGTGAATATGTCTCTCACAGAGAGATCAGATCTATATTTCATACTCTTTCCTAGTCAGTTGCTACTCAGAATGAACAACGATCTGTTATTCTCGCCAACTCAGTGTCTAATTTAACTGCAGCCAGGATTCGAGACTTCATCCGAATGAATTCTCCATCTTTTTCCTAATGTAAGGCAGATGAGGAGCCTCAGGAATTTCTTAATCAAGTTCAGAAGGTTACAGACATCATGGGGGTTACTTTTAGTGAGAGTGCAGAGCTAGCTACATATCAATTACAGGATATTGCTCACACATAGTTCAAGAAGTGTAAGTCAGAGAGGTCATTTGATGCAGGATCCATAGAGTGGAAGGACTTTGTCACCATATTCTTAGATAGATTTTTTCCCCAAAAGTTGAGAGAAGCTAAGGTGTTAGAATTTATCAACCTTAGCCAGGGCAATATGACGATGAAAGAGTATTCTCTTAAGTTTACTGAATTATCCAGATATGCTCCCCATGTAGTGGCAGACAGCGGGGCCAAGGTAAGTAAGTTTGTTTTTGGGGTTAATGATAGTGTGGTCAATGAATTTATGTATACAATGTTGAATAGTGACATGAACATAGCCAAGCTTATAACCCATGCTCAGTAGATAAAAGAGAAAAAGATTAAGATGAGGGAGAAGAAGAATATCAGAGCAAGGACAGGTAGTTTCAACTTTTCTCAGCCTAAATCAGAAGGAAGGAATCATTCTCAATTCTGTCCTAAGTCATCCATTCCAGCTCCTTCTTTAGCTACTGCTCAGTGCTAAAATTTGGAGATGGTAATAGAGATATGGCACCAGGCTCTAAGTCTCAGGGCAGTGTCAGCAATTCCCAAACTAATCTCCTTTGTCAGACTTGTGGTAAGAACCACAAGGATGTTTACAGAGTTGGCAGTGATGTCTATTTAAGATGTGGCAAGCCAGGCCATAGAGTTAGGGATTGTCCCCGATCAGGTTATCAGGGTCAGTAGAATCATTTCTCAACCTAGTCTGGTTGGCTAAATCAGCAGGGTGCCACTTCCAGTGCTATTAGTGGGCAATATCTAAATAGACTTTATGTTGTCCAGTCTGGGCAAAATCAAGAAAATTCTCCTGATATGGTTACTAGTACATTACAGATTTTTCACTTGCATGTCTACACTTTCCTAAATCCAGGAGATTCCTTGTCTTTTGTTACTCCTTACATAGTAGTTGATTTTAGAGTCAGTCATAAAATTCTAGCAGTGCCTTTTTTAACCTCTACCCTAGAGGGAAAAACAATTATAGCCCGGTGTGCGCTAATTGACTGTTAGTAAAGTTTCCTAGTTTTACGATTATTTGTTGTTTTTGTTTGTTGTAGGCCTTTTGTGGTGTATTCCAAGAACCAAAAGTTCCAGAAAAACATTATTACCATTTAATCCAGAACCTTAACTAATTGACTGAATGGCAGACCAGTAGGAGGCTGACAGGATAGTAGGCTTAGCTAGACCTCAGGTGAATATGCAGAATGATGGTCAAAAAGTACGGCATCCAAATCCTGAGGATGAAGAATTGGGAGACGAGGAGTTGCTAAACCCTAATAACCCAAGGCGTGCAGAGCAAATAGCTGCACCAGTACAGCATAATGCTAATAGGAACCGTTCGTTTTAAGGAAGGCAAGATCACCAGCCGGTCTAGTATGACCTAAATAATAATGATGATGGAATGTATATAGCAGGTGCAATAGGTGTAATTATTCCTCCACCATTACCACCTGGGGAAATATTAAACATTATGAGTACTATGATTTAACTCCTTCATCTAAAGTGGTTGTTTGGTGGCCTTCCTGGGGATGATCCAAACTTGCATCTGGTGAACTTTGTCACTATTTCTAAATCTTCTGATAACCCAGGAGTGGGTCAGAATGCTATCCGTTTGAGATTCTTTCCATTGTCTCTGTCTGGGGAGGCAATATTGTAGCTTAATGGGTTGACACCCGATTCTATAACCAACTGGAGGCTATTAAAAGAAGCTTTCCTAGAAAGGTTCTTTCCACCTTCTAGAAGGGTACAGTTGAGGGATGAGATCAGTAACTTTAGATAGCTCCCAACTAAAGCCTTGCATAAAACCTGGGAGAGATTAAAAAAGAAGCTGATGCAGTATCCGAACCACAACATGACAGACATACACTTGATGGTGACTTTGTACAGGGCTCTTAACTCTGTGACAAAACCGATTGTAGATAATTCTGTTGGCAGTTCGTTTGTTGATCTTACATTCCCAGAGGCTTCAGAAATGCTAAAGAGAATGACCAAATAGAGTCGGGAATGGCATACCAGAGACTTTATGGTAGCAAGCCCCACTGTTTCTATTGGTATGACTGTGGAAAAATAAATAAGAGATGAGGATCATGATCAATACATGGCTCACCTAAAAATGCAGATGGACTTTCTAACCAAGTATTTACTATCAAGTAAAATTGAGAAAGTGGAGGCTGTGGAATTGTAGGGCAAAGTGGAGTCTGACTCAAATAAGAGGAAAACTATGTAAATAATCAGGGGGTTTTGAGGCAATAACTAAGGAAATCAAGGTCGGACTTATTATGACAAGGCTGGATATAAGATGTAGGAGCAAGGAAATTGGAGGAGAAATAATGATAGGAGCAGGTTATATGTCCCTCCTGGAAATCATAAGGCTGCTACAACAAGTTTTGAAAAGATTTCAATAAAGGACATGATGGCTAGATTATTAAAGGGAATGGAGGCTACCAACTTAGGGGTGACTACCATAAATACCAATCTATCTCTATGAGTCAGTTGGTAAACTCGCACATCACTTCGATCAAACAGCTGGAACAGTATATGAGCCAACTCTCTGTAGCGCAAAACCAGAGGAAGAGTGGAACATTACCTAGTGATATGATTCAGAATCTGTGGAATGATGGATCATGTATGGAGATTACCACTAGAAGTGGTAAGATATTACCTGGCCCTCTTATAAAAAAAGGTGGAGTTGAAGATGTGATTAAAGTAGATGGTGATCTTGAAAAAAATAATCTAGTAGAGTCTAAGAAGCTAGATGGCATTGATATCCCTTCTAATCATCAACAGGTTGATGACTTGGAAAAACGGAAAGAGAAGGAAAAGGAAGAAGTGGTGAAAACTCTCCTAATACCACCACCTATCTTTTCTCAAAGATTGAAGAAGAAGGTTGACGATACAAAATTTAGTAAATTCATGGAAATGTTGAAGTAGTTAACAAGAAATGTGCCTTTGGTGGAGGCACTCGAGAAAATTCCAAGGTATACTAAATTCATGAAGGACCTTGTGACGAAGAAAAGAGCGGTGAGCTACAAACTAAAGGATAATCTCCATTATTATTGCGCTATCTCTATGAGGTCCTTGGTGCCGAAGAATGCATACCCAAGAGCATTAAATATTCCTTGTACGATTGCGTATCTTAAATTCACTAACGCCTTATGTGATCTGGGAGTGAGCATTAATCTGATACTGCTGGCTATATATAAAAAACTAGGTTTGGAAAATCCCACACCTTCTAACATGTGACTCGTGATGGAGGATAAGTCAGTAAAATGACATATTGGTATTTTGTATGATGTGTTGGTGAAGGTAGCTAGCTTCATATTTCCTATGTATTTGTCATTCTGGATTGCGAGGTGGACTTTGAGGTGCTTATAATCTTAGGTCGACCTTTTCTCATAATCAGAAGTGTGTTGATTGATTTGCGAGCTAATGAGCTCTTATTTAGGATGAATGATGAAGTGGTGCGATTTAATGTGTGAAAATCAATCAAGAAGAATAAAGAAATGAGTGTGTTCTCAATTGCTGATGTATATTATGAGGATGAGCAGGAGGTGTCAATAAAGGAGAAACTTATTATTGAGCCTTTAGCTGCAGTTCTTTTTTATCGTAAGGGCATTGAGGAGTACGGAAAGACTATTTGTGCTTTGTCAGGAATGGGTTCATACTCTTATGCTCCTAAGAAGCTAGATCTTGATCTTGCTAATCGATCAATACCACCGGCTAAGCCATCTCTCGAAAAGCCACCAGTGTTGTAATTGAAAGAAATGCTAGGGCATTTAAGGTATGTATTTTTTGGGAAACGAAAATATGCTACCTGTTATTATTGTAGCTGATTTGGGGGAGCAGCAGGTAAAAGCACTTATTTCGGTACTTCAGAGGTACAAAAGAGCAATAGGATGGACTATCGTATATATTATTGGAATTCCCCCTGGCATCTACATGCATAAAATACAACTTGAGGAAGATTGTACTCCAACCATCGAGCACCAGCACCGTTTTAACCTACTAATGTAAGAGGTGGTTAAGAAGGAAATTATTAAGTGGTTGGATGCAGGAGTGGTTTACCCTATTTCTGACAGTAAATGAGTGAATCTAGTTCAATGCGTACCTAAAAAAAGGGGTATGACTATTGTTGCAAATGAAAGGAATGAGTTGATTCCACATAGGCCTGTGACTGGGTAGAGATTTTTCATGGACTACTGCAAAAAAAAACTTATAAAGTTTAAAAGACCACTTCTAGATGCGTTGTATGGACCAAATATTTGATCGATTGGCCAAAACGGGGTGGTATGGCTTCTTGGATAGTTACTCTAGATATAGCTAGATTTGTATTTCTCCTGAAGATCAGGAGAAGACAACATTCATATGCCCATATGACACCTTTTCATTTAAGAGAATGCCATTTGGATTATGCAATGCACCTACTACTTTTCAACAGTGCATGATGTTTATTTTCTCAGATATGGAGGAGAACACCTTAGAGCTGTTCATGGATAATTTCTCTATGGTGGGAGATTCGTTAGAGCTGTGTTTGGCAAACCTGAGTATGGCCTTACAACGATGTGTTGAATTTAATTTGGTGCTTAAGTGGGAGAAATATTACTTTATGGTAAAAGAGGGCATCATTCTTGGGCACAAAATTTAAGCAAAAGGGATAGAGGTTGATTGAGCCAAGGTTTAAGTTATTGAGAAACTACCACCTCCCATTTTAGTGAAGGGAGTGCATAGTTTTCTTGGACATGCTAGCTTTAACCGAAGGTTTATAAGAGACTTCTCGAAGGTTACAAATCCACTATGCAAACTTTGGGAGAAAGAAGTGATGTTCTTCTTTGATAATGATTGCTTGAAGGCATTTGAATGCCTTAAAAAGAAGCTGTTCAAGGTCCCTATCATTGTTGCACCAAACTGGTTAAAAACATTTGAGATCATATATAATACAAGCGGTGTTGCCCTTGGAGCTGTATTAGTGCAAAAGAAGGACAAACTATTTTATGCAATATATCATGCCAGCAAAGCACTAAATGGAGTTCAAAAGAAATACACTATTACTGAATATGAACTCCTGGCTGTAGTGTATGCTTTTAAGAAATTCAGGGTTTACCTGCTTGGGACCAAGGTGGTGGTCCACACTGACCACGCAGCCTTGAGGTATTTGATAGCTAAGAAGGATACAAAACCAAGGCTGATTAGATGGGTGTTGCTGCTACAAGAATTTGACTTTAAAGTCAAAGATAGGAAGGGTTGCAAAAACCAAGTTATGGATTATCTGTCTAGAATGAAAGGTGAGTAGGCAGTTAGTGATAAAATAGAGATAAATGATACATTTCCTGATAAGAAGATCTTCGTTGCTGCTACGGACAAAATACCTTGGTATGCTAATTTTGGAAATTACGTTATGAGTGAAGTCATTCAAGAAAATCTTTTCTTCCATTAAAGAAAGAAATTCCTTCATGATGTAACACACTACTTTTGGGATGAGCCATTTCTTTTTCGATGATGTGCTGACAATACTACAAGGAGATGTGTGCCAGAAGTGGATGTATTGTACATATTAGAAGCATGTCATGTTTCCCAGTTGGAGGTCACCCAGTAGGTGACCGAACAACTAGAAAGATGTTGCAGAGTGACTACTATTAGCCAACATTGTTCAAGGAGGCTCACGAGTTTGTGCTAAAGTGCAACCAATGTCAGAGGCAGGGGTTGATCACCAAAAGACATGAGATACCTTTGACTAAGATGCTTGAAGTGGAATTCTTTGACGTCTGGGGTATTGATTTCATGGTTCCTTTTGTAAAATCGTATGGAATGAAGTATATTCTAGTTGGTATTGATTATGTCTCAAAATAGGTCAAAGTTGTTGCCTTGTCTGATAATGAAGGAAAGAGGGTTGTTTCTTTTCTCAAGAAGAACATCTTCCCTCCCTTTGGAGTACCACGTACTATTATAAGCGATGGAGGATCTCATTTTTGCAACAAAGTGTTTCGTGCTTCCTTAGCTAAATATGGGGTGAAACAGCATAGAGTAGCCACTCCATAGCACCTATAAACTAGTGGTCAAGTGGATGTGTTAAATTGAGAGATCAAATCCATCCTAGCCAAAATGGTGAACGCTAGTCGGCAAGACTGGTCTCGAAAGCTCGATGATGCCTTGTGGGAATATCAGACTGCTTTCAAAACACCCATCGGCATGTCACCATTCAAGTTAGTCTATGGCAAAGCATGCCACTTATTAATAGAATTGGAGCACAAGGCTTTATGGGTACTCAAAAGATTAAATTTGAATTGGAAGAAGGAAGCAAAGCTAAGAATGGGGTAACTGAATGAAATGGATGAATTCCATCTTGGGGCATATGAAAGAGTAGACCTATACAAAGAAAAGATGAAGAAGTATCATGATTGGAGGATCGAGAAATGAGATTTCTAAAAAGATGAATTAGTGCTTCTATTCAATTCAAGACTCAAACTGTTTCCAGGTAGCTTAAATCCAAGTGGTCAGGCCCATTTAGAGTTATTCAAGTCTACTCATCTGGAGTAGTAGAACTTGAAAATGAAGACGGTAGCATCTTTAAGATTAATGGACAATGAGTCAAACTTTATATCGATCCAAAAGACTTGATAAAAAGTATTGCTACTATCTATCTCGATAAAGTCTAAAGTAATCAAGATACCTGAGTCGTGCTGCAATGTTAACTCAGGCGCTACATGAGAGGTAACCCATGATCACCGTGCTTGATCTACTCCAAGTATACCCTAACCCTTAGTTTAGTTTTTCTTTGATTTTAAGTTGAGGGGGTAGGGTGAGTTGTTGTAGTAATATTTTATAGTTGACTAAGAGAAATACAAGTACCTGAGGTAGCTAACATGGTTTTGTTATTTTTTGAACACCTCTCAAATGGTCTAATTGTTTAACTATGTGATTTGCATCTAATTGTGATCACTATGTATCTTATTATGGTATTAGTTCTAGTGACTTGATAATCATTGCTAAACAATTGCATGAACTGGATAAGTAGTAACTTGTGATATACTAGTGTGCCATGTGCGTGTGAGATCTTACTTAGTTCCCTTTGTATGTTGAATCCAGAACTTTCCCGGTTAGTCTTGCCTAGGTTGAAGGATAGGGTTTAGGAAAGGATCATAGGCCATTTTGATATTAGGCCACTTATAGCATAAATGACCTTCGCTGTATGCATAATATGCCTTGATCCTTATTTTAAGCCTGAATAGACTATTTCTTTTTATGATACCTATCACCATCCCATTTATATCATAATGAACCTATTTTGGCCCTGGTCCTCCTTGGATACTGTGCACCATGACTTGGGCAAATGGCCTAATTTGAGGGTGGCTATCATAAGGGTACATGATGTAAAATGACTATGGAGAAAGGTAGAATAAAAGAAAAGAATAAAAAGATGGGTTTGGTGGAGAAGAATAAGAAAATAAAAGTTGTGAAAAATAAGGAAATGATTATAGAAAAGACCGCACCCATCCTGAATATGTGTGATCAAGAAAAGAGAAGAATAGAAAAAGGTTAATCAGTGAGACCCTAGAAGCTGGTGTAGTGTCAAGGAGTCTTAGTCACTTTAAATACATCTAGTATCATACAAGCCCTTAGCCTACATTACAAGCCAAAGAGAAGACCTATAGTGATCCAGTTGACCTGTCTGAAAATCTTGGTAATGAAAATATTGGCAAACGTATGGTATTTGGAATACATTGATTGGAACTTCATTCTGAGAGTGAGCATCTTTTGATTGTCCCCATGGTTACATATGTGATGTCTGATATTGGTGAAGTACGACTTCTTTGTAGTGAGGAAATATTGTTTACGTTGCTAATTGCTAACTTATTTGGATAGTGTAATCTTGGTACATGCATGGTTATTGTTGTTGAATTGATGTCATATCTAGATTTTTGTGTGTCGCATTATTGTTCTTCAATAATATGCACAGTTGTTTTTTAAATTAATTGACCTTAGAGATGGTGAAGATGTTTTGAGATAATATGGATGGTTGACTATTGAATGTACTTTGTATCCTCTTGGTTGTGTTTTAATTGTTTGAGGACAATCAATTATTTTAAGTTGAGGGTGTTGATGTGTAAATAGATGCTAACACATTTGAGTCTTTTAACTAAGAATAATTGTAAAGTCTTAAGTAACTTTTGTTGTTTTTAATTGTTTTCTATTTGATATTACAGTAAAAGTCAAATGCAAGAGAACCAGCAATAATGGAAGTAAAAGAGTTGATTTCTAAGCAAGTAGAGAGAGAAGTATAACTGACGACTTGTCTGATAAGTCGCTGGCCTTGTGATAAGCTATCAAAGTTGTCTTCAGCCTTATACAGAGAATGGGATTCAGTTGGAAGAAGTAACGACGAACTATGATAATCCATTAGGCTCATCGTTAGACTTAGGCAGGGAATGGGACATAAAGTGAAAAAGAGATGACAATTCTGTTAAATCATCATATGTCTGATAAGCCATCAGGCTTCATCGTCAGCTGAAGATAGAACATGTTCAATTGTGAAGAGAAGCTGGCAATATTCTTGATAAGGCATTAGACTTCTGATAAGTCGTCAAACACGTTGTCGTTTGTCTGAGAAAATACAGTGATTTGTGATTTTGTTTCCATAATTAGGCTGAAGTATTTAAAGCATATGTTAGGGTTTTCTAATGAAAAAAATGGGATGTTCTTGGTAAAATTTTTCTCTCTAGTGTTCTGACTTTAACAAGGTAATTATTTTTGGAGAGATTGTTACCATTGTTTTGGGATTTTCTACTATGATCAAATTTGAGAAATACTTGTTGCTATTCATCTTGCTGTAAGTTCACTATCAAATTATGAATTCAACTTCTTGTCTTGCTTATTATATTATGAGTAGCTAAATTCTCTTAACCCTAGTTGTGGGATCTATGGGTTTGGGTTTGTAACGTAACTAAGTGTTCAAGATTCTAATGGTGGTAGAAATTTCTTGTTAATTCCATTATTTTATATTCTGACTATTGGTTGCAAACAATAGGTCTTGCTTACTAGTGATTTGCTTGAGATAAGAAATCAACCCTAGTAAAAAGTGAATTATCAACAGAGACTTGAAAGCATCAAACTTCCATTTAATAATTAATGTTGTAACAACATTAATTAACTTAAGATAACATCCTATTATAAAATATAAATTCCCTGAGTTCAAAAGAATTAGGTGGTTAAATATCTAAATAGGTTGAGAAATATTTAGACATAACTTTGACAAGGATAGTCTGTTCTTAGCTGTGTAATTTTCTAGATTCTCCTTAATATCAGATAGAGTTGCCTCTTCTACTTTTTCATCTTCTGTTTCTTCCATGAGTTTAATCAAGGAATCATAGATAACCTGACCTTCTTCTACTACTAGCATAGAAACATCTCCAGTCTGCTCATCTTCACCTGAATCACTAGAAAAATCTCCCAATGCTCCCAGAGCTTGCTTTAAAGCATACTCAATTGCTGCCTTCCTTATTGAATTTTCAAGGACCCAGTCCTTGTTCTTTCCCTTGTCACCTCCAGTCGTGAGGTACCCCTTGTAATCACCTTTGTGCAATGGACAGGCATTAATGAAATGCTCAGTACTTCCACATTTATTACATACCTTTGTACTATTTCCTCTTTTGTTGTTGCTTTATTTTCTATGGAACTGACCGCTCATCTTCATGGATCTAACAATCCTACTTTCCAAATAGGCAACATCTATATCTTCTTCACTTGTTTCATGTTTTGGGTCCTTCAAAGCTAGAGTTTTTCTCTTTTTACTTCCTTCTTCTCCAACTCTTGCTATTTCTTGAGCTCATGGGTCTTTAGATTACCTATGAGTTCATCCATGGTGAGGTTCTTTGTCTCAGTTATAGTATCCACTTTGCTTTCCCAGGACTTGAGAAGAACACCAAGAATCTTTCTCATTTGTTTATACAATGGAATCACTTCTCATAGGCTGTGAATCTAATTTGTGATAAAAGTGAATATAGTATGCATTTTTTAGATTGTTTCTCCTTCTTTCATGGTGAAGGTTTCATATTGAGTGGTTAGCATGTACGCTTTTGAATCCTTCACATTAGTGGTAACTTCAAGAGCTGTACTCAAGCAATCCCAGATCTTTGTTGCATTTTCACAAGCTAATATCCTATTGTATTCATCAGGACCTATGCCACATACTAACAGTTTCGTGGCTTTGTAATTTTTCTCAATCTTTCTTCTATCTTTATCATCATACTCTCTTCTGTTTTTTACCACCATTCTTGTAATTTCTCCTTCTTTGACTTCTTTAACAGGAACAAGAGGACCATCAAAGATTATGTCCATTAGTTCACTATCTTCAACCATAATGAAGTCAAATATCCTAGTTTTCCACCACTCATAATACTACCCATTGAATCATGGTGATCTAGTAGTAGATTGACCTTCTTCTAGATTAGGTGAAGAAGCCATGTTAACCAAGACACTCTAGGTGTCAATTTTTGGCAAAACACAATAAAGTATCCCGGAATCAAAACATAGTACAGGAAGAGTAAAGAATACAAGATTTCTAACATGGAAAGCCCCTTTTCTTAAATATGGGAAAATCCATGGCTTACCCTCACAAGCACCTCCAAATCCACTATAATCAAACTCTTGATTACATACTTCAATAAACCTAAGTGTAGGTTACTTTCGCTTGTAATAACTCTATTATAAGCTCATCTTGGCAATTCTGCCAAGGACTCTCTTCACTGATAAACTCTAATCAGTATCAAACTTAGGCAACTCTACCTAAGCACTCTCTACACAAATGAACATTATTTTTATAGAAAGAGTAGTTCAATTACAAATTAGTACTCACTCAAGAACAATGTCTGTTTAATCTCACACAAATAGCTATGCACTTGAGCAGTGTTGAAATGGGGGTTTTCCTGCCTCTCTTCATTCTTAACAATTGCAAAAAAACAACTTGATGATGAAGCATCTCTTTCCTTTTATAGATGAGTGATGATTAGGGCTGAAGTGTCATTGCACCAGATGCCCTAATCAATACAAGAAGCACCTGCAAGTTTGTTACACAAAAGAACAAAACTATGCAATCGCGCATACCAGTTGTTTGTTACACAAAAGAACAAACAATGCAATCGCGCATACCAGTTGTACTGTGCCACAAATAACTAGGGAACTGGTCCCTTGCAGTTAGATGCTCATCATTAAAACTCCATTAAATAATTAAACTAAATGAAAATCTAAAGAGTCAAAGTAAGACATCAATGGCATCCAAATCATGAAAAGAAATCCCCTAAACCAAGAACACCAACTAAGTCGGTACATGCCCCCCTCCCGACTATGATAAAAGAAATCCATAATTACTAGAATGATAAATGAAAAATAATGAAATAACAGCGCCTTCAGAAGGATGGAGGCTCACCACTTCACAGCTGACCAATAGAAGTACCAAACTGCCTAATGCTGCACAGGAGCAACAGAAAAGTCCTAAAAACCTACATCATGAAATGATGTAACATCTGGGGACGGTTAGTGGGGTTAGCACTGGCATGTAACTCAAGAAAAAAGGATAAAATAATGTATTTATCAAAATCTAGTCATAAACCACATGCACAATATTTATACAAATATAGAATGCCGGGATAGGGATAAGTATCATGAAATATGATGGTTTAAAGCATTATCCTGAACTATGTAGCTCATACTAATATTCCAGGCACCCACATGCTATATCGGTCCGATTCCCCTAGCCGAATCCCCTAATCCATGTTAGCCACATGTACTGAGGAATGACTAAAGACACCAAGGCGATAGCCATCCAAAATATAATGTGTATCTAGAAACATGGTCATATAGACCCCCAACACTGGCAAATATCATTTAAAGTTTTTTACCTCTTTGGGACTACACCTTCTCGGTGAGCTACACAATTTCCTTTAAGACCAAAATTAAAAAAAATTACATATAAAGGAACCATTAACCAAGGAGTTATTTATTTATGCATTTCCAAATTGGTATCATCATACCAATATGCTTGCAAGATAATTCTATTTATGCCAAACCAATCCAATTTACCAAATAGACTCCAATTACCGATTAAAAATCAAAACCATTGCCACCGAGGAAATCTAAATCCCATTTATCTATTTATCCTTTAATGCCATGCAATGTTTTCAAAAGAAACGTTAAATTATGTAAAAGTTAATATTCAAAACAAAGATTAATATGTAGGTTGAGGTTAATGCCATTCCCGTGACAAAAATTCATCAATTTGGTGAAACCTATTTCAACCATTATAGCAATAAACCTATTCAGTTCCAAAAACCATCAATTAAAGCATGAACAACACATTAAAACAATGGAGAAAAAAATACAAGTATTAACAATCAAAATCCCTCTACCCAATTTAAATCCCATCAACTCAAAACAATTGAATCTTGAATAAATTTATGCCATAATGAAAAATACAAGTTTAGGGAATGAGTAACATGCCTGGAATATAGAAAAACTAGAAGAGAAATTGGATTTTAGAGCCTGAATGATGAATTCCTTGTAAAACCTTGAATTTTTCTTGACTTAAGAGTTAAAGAAGAGAAAAGCAAGGTTTGATCTTGATAACAAAAAGCAATAGGGTCATTTAGGTGTCTTAAGTCATTTAAGGTGTAAAGGACAAAAAAGCTCTCGCCCCTGAGTGAAAAAAATGAAACTAGATGTAAATAACATAGCAACGTGGTACGCTACTATCACAGTGACTAGCCAACATGCCATTCTCCTACCGCGGAGCTTAAGTGGCATGGCACGCCTCTGTCCCGTACCCTCACTACCTCGAGGTCCCAAAATGGCCTCGAACCCCTTCTGAAAATTTTGAAACATTCCTAAAACACCCCTTATCGTAATTCAACTCAATAAATAATGTTATGCACACAAGAGGGTCAAAAATAAAATGATTGAAATTTTATGGGGTCTTATATTGTCCCCCCACCCTTTTGATCACTCATTTTGGAATGACGAGTTAGGACATTTTTTGCACGATAATAGAAATACCACAATAGAGTCCAAAGACAAACTTGAAATGCAAGAAGAAGGAAAACAAAGCTTATACCTTAAGAACTTTCATCTATGTTGGGAACAAGAACAACTACTTGTCTTTCATATCTTCTTCAGCTTCTCATGTAGCTTCTTTCACCTTTTGATTTCTCCAACACCCCTTTACGAAAGCTATTTCCTTAGTCCTTAAATTTCGTACTTTCCTATCCAATATCTTAATCGAAATTTCATTGTAGGACAATGAATCATTAACATCAACATCCTCAACAAACACTATCAATGAAGGTTCATCCACACACTTCTTAAACATGGACACATGGAATATTCATAAGATATATTCCCAATTCTCCTCACAATCTTAGATGGACTAATGTAATAAGGGCTCAGCTTCCCCTTCTTCTCAAATCTCATGAACCTTTTCATAGAAGAAACCTTAAAGAATACCCAATTGCTCACTTCAAACTCCAACTCCCTCTACCTTACATCCGCATAAGATTTTTTGACTTTGAGCAATCTTAAGTCTTTCTCTATTCACCTTCACCTTCTCCATGGCTTGTAAACCAAGTCAGGCACATACAACTTAGTCTTACCCACCTCAAACCAACCAATAGGAGACTTGCACCTTCTACTATAAAGAGCCTCAAAAAGAGCCATTTGGATGCTAGAATGATAACCATTGTTATAAGCAAACTCAATGAGAGCAAAATGGTCAACCCAACTACCTTTAAAATCAATTACATAGGCCCTTACATATCCTCTAAAGTCTAAATAGTACGCTTCACTTGTCCATCCATTTGAAGGTTGAATAGGTGCTAAGGTTCACCTGAGTACCCAAACCTTTTTGAAAATAATGCCAAAAATAAGAGAAAAATTGTTTACCTCGGTCTGAAATGATGGACACTAATACTCCATGCAACTTAACTATCTCCTGAATGAATAACTTGGCATAATCCTCTTCTGAGTAGCCAGTCCTCACATGCAAGAAGTGAGTAGACATTGTCATTTTACCTACGATGACCCAAATAGAATCATACTGATATCGAAACTGTGGAAGATGAATAACGAAATCCATATAAATTATCTCCCACTCCCACATGGGCACTCTATCTCTTGTAATGTGCCACTAGGTCTCAAATGATCTACCTTGGCCCACTGACAGACCATACACTTAGTAAAAAAAATTTCCACATCCTTATTCATATTATTCCACTAGTAGATTTCCTTTAAGTCATGATACATTTTGGTCAAACCTGGAAGAACTGTATATCTGGACTAGTGAGCTTCAGTCAAAATTCTTTCCTGTAGCCTATCTACATCAGGAACAAAAACCTCACTTGATATCTCAAGATAACATCTTCCTCAATCTTGAAAACCATAAATTTTTGCTAACCCACATCATCTTTAATTTGCATAAGTATAGGATTCAAAACCTGTTTCTCCTTGACCTCAACACCAAGAGAAGATTTAACCTCTTCCTGGACAATCACTCCTCCACCCTCAGAGTCCAAGAGGAGAACTCCTAAATTGGCCAACCGATGGATATCCTTCACCAATCATGTTTTGTCATTATCAATGTGATATAAGAAACCCATAGACAACCTGATAAGAACATCAATAACAACATTAGCTTTACCTGGAGAGTAGTACAAAGTCATGTCATAATCCTTGAGCAATTCAAGCCACTAGCTCTACATGAGATTCAATTCCTTCTACGTAAACATATACTGCAAGCTCTTATGGTCTAAATAAATATCCATATGCACCTCACTAAAGAATGGCAGCAAATTTTCAAAGCAAAGACCACAACCGCCAACTCTATATTATGAGTTGGGTAATTCTTCTCATAATACTTAAAATACCTAGAAACATAGGCCACAACATTACTGACATAACCCAAATTAGGGCCTTATCATAATGGGCATCCCAAGTCCAACGAGGATCAGGGACCACCCAAAATACCCAACCTAACCTCCAAACACATACCCTAAGTTGGATGAATTTCGAACATATAACAAGATAGAGTTATGTACCACTCAAGACTCTAGGATAGGCATATGACCATGACCAACCAAAACAAGTCAAACTATCAAATACCAAACTAGCAAACATAACATAAGTCAATCCATAGCCATTCCAAAACATAATAAGATGGAATAATCATAAATCAAATACAGTCAATGGGTATAAGCCATAATATCAACATCAATGCCAAGGTTAGCACCAATACTGACACAGCCCATACCAACTCATAGTAATCCCATAAAACCTCTATGCAAAAGTAAAATAATATCTAATCGAGATATGACCCCAACCATAGCCAAAACCAAAGCCAATGACATGTCCAAAAGTGTGAAAAGAAAATCATAACATGAAATGAAGACTTACGGAGTATGGAAGCTCACCACTTTGATCCAACACAAACTGATCCTGAATTCGATTACTGAGCAAAAGGAGTAGAATGGATAGTTCCTGCATCACGTAAGGATACAATGCCTGAAGATGGGTAGCGGGTGAATGCTAACATGCACTCAAGATACGGATAAAATAATTACAACCTTTAAAAACAAGAAACAACCATATGCATAGACATCCATATATATATATATGTATACCAGGAAAGGCAAACAGGTTTAGCATGCTTTTAAAACCATTAACCTGGTATGTGTAGCTTAACCATCCTAGAACTACCAACAAGTTATATGGGTCTAGTCTTACCCTCTAAATGGGCCTCGATGCATATAGTTGCATGAACCAGAGATACCACAGGGGCAGGGGATGCTTGTGTACCCTTCACCATCCATGATACATATATACAAGTATGACTAAAAGGGTTCCCGGGTACCCCATAAGTATATGGTCTCCATGACCAATCCTCATGTCAGCAAACATGAGTTTCCAGTGTGCGTCCATCGAACTCACACCTTTGTGGTTAACTATCACAACCGGCCATTATTTCCTAATTAAAACCATTAACAAACAACCAAACCCCCATTCCATTTATTATTAACCAAGGAAATAAGTAGTGGTATCATCATAACAACTATATCTTGCAAGCAATGTCCTTAGCCACTCTTTTAAAGATGGGATTCCCATGTACCCATAGGTTACATTACTAAGTTTGCTTGGGGGAATCCCTTGTACCCCACAAGGCTTTCAATTAAACCAAACCTTGACCACCAAGACCTTACTATTTAACCTTTTAAAATCATCCAATCCAGTTTAAGTTCCATTACTAAGTTATACCATGCAATAGTTTCATTGAAAGTCCAACAATGTAATAAAATCATTATCATAAGCATTTTAACAAATACATTAGGGGAATATAGTTTCCAAAATCAAAACCAAGTACCAATTAACAATTCCCATGAAACTAAAGGTTCAAACCACCTTTATAATCACGAAAACCATAAGTAAAAGAGAATCCATAACCAACCATTATAACCAAGAACCCCCAACATATACTTCAAAATCCAAAACCATAACATGATTATGCCATGAAAACCATATATTAAATCATGCATTTAGTTGATCTAATAATGAGGGAGGAGCAACATGCCTTAGATTACAAAGAAGATGGAGAAAAATCACTGTTGAGAGACTTAATTGAGCAACTTAGAGAAAACCCTAGACTTTGCCTAACCCAAGAGTTAGAGAGAATTTAGAGAGTATATTTTAGTGCTTAAGATTAGAATAATAGGATAAATGAAGACCCAATAGTGTTTTAAGTCATGGAGTCCTAAGAGCTTAAGAGGGGAAATGTCCATAATACCCCCAGCTTAAATTTTACTAAATTTCTACATGAGGGTACAACTACCCTCCCAACCCTTACCTTTCCATAAGAGTGGTACCCACCACTCATACCCTAGGCCTCACCTTGGACCCCAACAATATCCAACATACAACCACCATGGCTAACTTGTATCAAACCATACGACAAGCACCCTAGAATTGTAGCTTAGGTAGAATACAATTACCTAGGTTAAACATAGGGCATCATACGATTGATAGAATACCACTAGTACCCTAACATGTGACTAGTATGATCCATTCATACCTTAGACAAAAACCAACCAAACAACAATAATAATCATATGAGATGAGGAACCTAAATCATACCCTATCATACGACAAGTACCCCTAAGTCGTATGATGTCCAAAAGGCTCAAATCGTAGAAAATTTCAAAGGACCAGAACCCAGGGTGTTTCAATTCTCTCCTACTTAGATCATTCATCCCCGAATGATAGACAAGGTAATGTAATACTGATTTACATCCCAACACATCCATTTTGACCTTTAACTAAGTTAGATAACAAAGATTCAAGAAATCAATCCTTTCTTTAACCAAGTTAGAAAACAAAGATGTGATGAAGAACATATACATCCTGCATGAATATTTGGAGCAGCAAATCGGAATAGATACTTTGACATCTGTCCTCTTCCATTTCCCAACTAGCCTTTTCCGCTTATGGTTTCTCCATAGAGCCTTATCGAGGCCACATCCTTGGTTCGCAACTGATAAACCTGAAGATCCAAGATCTTAACCAGAATTTTTTCATAAGACAGAAAATCTAAAATACCCAACCCTTCAAAAGGAACAACCGATGAAGGATAACCTACACATTTCCTTAACATAGAGATATGGAAAACTGAATGAATGTAGCTCAAACTAGAAAAAAACTCCAATTCATACGCAACATTACCAACCCTTCTCAAAATCACATAAGGACCAACATACTGGAGACTCCCTTCATGGGAGACAACTTTAGGAACACTTATCCCCAACCTCAAACTCTAAGTCCCTCTATCTTACATCTATATAGGACTTTTGGCAACTTTAGGCAGCTTTAAGCCTATCCCAAATCACCTTCACCTTCTCCATAGCCTGATAAACAAAATCCGGGCCAAATATATCTTCCTTAGCAAGATTAAACCATATAATAGGAGATCTACACCTCCTACCATACAATGCCTCAAAAGGGGCTATCCCAATACTAGAATGGTAACTATTATTGTAAGCAAACTCTGGAATAGGTTGATGTTTAACCTATCTACCACCATCGTCAATTAGACATGCATGAAGCATATTATCCAATATCTAAATAGTCCTCACTTCCTACTCATCCAACTGCAGGTAAACTAACCTTTGTCCCCAACCCTTTTTGGAAAGACCATCAAAAGTGAGATATAAACAGTGTGCCAAGGTTAGAGATGATAGAGACAGGTACCCAATGTAGCTTCAAAATCTCATGAAGGCACAACATCATATAATCCTAAGTCAAAAAGTTAGTCCTTACTAGCAAAAATTGAGTTGACTTTGTCATCCTATCCACGATGACCAAAACCAAATCAAACTGATTCTGAGAACGAGAAAGACCAATAATGAAGTCTATGTTAATCACTTCCCATTTCCATTCAAGAAATTCAATCTCTTGATATAACCCTCCGAGCCTCATGTGCTCAACTTTTACTTGTCGACACTATTTACTTGGCCACAAAATCAGCCACATCTCTCTTCATACCATTCCACCAATATTTTTCCTTGAGGTGATGATACATTTTTGTCAAACCTAGATGAACAACATAACGCGACTCATGCACCTTAGCCAATATCCTTTCTTGTAAACCATCAATGTTAGGAACGCATAACCTTTCTTTGTACCACAAAGTATCATCATCACTAATCTTAAAGGCCATCACCTTCTGCCTACCAACATCATCCTTGATCCTTAACAGGACAGGATCTAGCATTTGTTTCTTCTTGATCTCAGTATTAAGAGACAACGGCACCACCTTTTGAATGAACACACCACCATCCTTAGAGTCCAAGAGGTGAACTCTAAGGTTTTCTAAATGGCAAATATCCATCACCGACCCCCTCTTTTCCTTATCCACATGAGCTATACTCCTCATGGATAACCTGCTAAGTGCATCAGAAACTATATTAGCTTTACCTTAATGGCAGTGAAGACTCATATCATAGTCCTTGAGAAGCTCAAGCCACCTCATCTGCCTGATATTTTGTTCTTTTTGAGTAATCATATACTGCAGGATTTTATAATGTTAGAAGATATCCACATGCACCCTATACAAATAGTGTCGCCATATTTTCTATCCAAACACCATAACTAACAGTTCCAAATCATGAGTAGGATAGTTCCTCTTATGCACCTTGAACTGACTAGAAGTATAGGCTATCACCTTTCCATGCTGGATCAAAATACAACCAAGTTCCACCCAGGACATATCACTGTAAACTACAAACCCTTCAGTGCCTTCCAGCAAAGTCAACATCGGGGCCAAAGTTAGCTTATCCTTCAGCTTCTCAAAACTTCCCTCACAAGTATCCAACCAAGAGAACTTTACCTTCTTCTAGGTCAACTTAGTCAATGAGGCAGCTAAAAAAAACTATCTACGAATCTCCTGTAGTAGCCAGCCAAACGTAAGAAGCTCTGAATGTCGATTAGAGCCGTACGTCTAGGACATTTCTTAACCACTTCAAACTTTTACAGATCCATAATGGTCCCCTTACTAGAAATAATATAACCTAAAAAGTGGCAGCGTTCAACCAGAATTCACATTTTGAGAATTTGGCATACAACTGTTGCTTCTTCAAGGTTTGCAACACAACACAGAGGTGATTGGAATAATCCACCTCACTCATAGAGTACACAAAGATTTCATCTATGAACATAATGACAAATAAATCTAAAAATAATAGAAGACCCGATTCATTAAATCCATAAATATTGTTGGAACATTGGTCAAACCAAAAGACATAACCAGAAATTGAAAATGCCCATACCAGGTATGGAAAGTAGTCTTCGAGATATCCACCTCCCTAATCTTAAGTTGATGATACCTAGAAAAAAGATCAATCTTAGAAAAGAATTTGGCACCTTGCAACTGATCAAACAAGTTATTTATCCTTGCAAGAGGTTACTTGTTCTTAACTGTTACCTTGTTTAACTTTTGATTTTCAATACACATCCAAAGGGAACCATTTTTCTTACGCAAAAATAAGACTGGTGCACCCCACAAGGTAACACTAGGACGAATGAAACCCATATCCAAAAGATCCTTAAGTTTCTCCTTAAGCTCCTTTAACTCAGTCGGAGCCATTCTATAAAGGGAATAGGAATTAGACGAGTGTTAAGAACAAGATCCATCCCAAACTCAATCTCTCTTGTAGAAGGAACACCAGGAAGGTCATCAGGGAAGACCTCAAAAAATTTCTTCACCACCAGAATAAAATGCAAAAAAAGACCTTCTGAGTTAAAATCTTTAACCCGAACCAAGTGGCAGAGACAGCCCTTGGAGATTAATCTCTAGGCTCTAAGATATGATATAAGCTTCCCCTTAGGATCTAGGAAACCATTCTCCCACTCAATAACCGGCTCACAGGGCAACCTAAAAACAACCTTACAGGTCTGACAGTCTAAGAATGCATAGCACGAGTTTAACCAATTCATATCCAGAATAACATCAAGATCCACTATATAAAACTCATACAAATCTACCAAAGTATTCGTACTACAAATAGATACCATACATACCCTATAGACTCTTCTACAATCATAGAGTCACCTATAAAGGTTGAAATAAAAAAAGGGTTTGAAACAACCTCGTGACCAAAACCAAAATACACCACCACAAATAGGGTCACATAATAGAGAGTGGACCCCATATCAAATAAAAAATACACATCGTGGGAGAAAAGTTTCAACATAATAATCACGACATCAGGCAATACCTCGGACTCCTGTCTGGTAATGAGTGAATATAGACGGTTCTGACCAATGCTAAAAGCAGACGATGCACCCTTTGATGCTAGAGTTAAAGATAAAAAAATTGGAACCTTATTCTCCCCTGAACCAACCATACCAATTGGATAGTTTCTAAGTATATGGCCTGAATGACCACATTTGAAGCTCCTGTCCCTTCCCTTATCATAATAACTTTGATGGAACTGATCATAGAACTACAAAGAAGATATAATAAAGCTGACTGAGCCCTAATAGCATGAGATTAGGCATCTTGTTCCCTGATTTATCGCCACCCTACTGACGCTTGTCACCCGATGGCTTCAGGTAAGGAGCACTAGCTATGGAAAAAGAACAAAAACTACCCTGCTTCTTTTTGGGTGACTTACCACCATCCCTATAACATTGATGTTTTCCAGCACCCTTCTCAGAGAACCTAAACTTCTTACCCTGCCTTTCTCCTATCTCAGCCTATTTTTTAGTTTTCTTCTCCACCTATTTCATATGAACCTAGAGATATCTATGTTTTTAATCAGCAATGCAGTCTTGCTTTAAAGAATCAACTTATAAGATAGTCTTGAGGTGAACTTTCTCATCCTAGTCCTCATACCCGACACCATCTCTAGAGCGTACCGAGATAATTGGTGAAACTTTAAGGCATTGTCTTTCTCAGACATTTTCCCCCATTTCAGATTAATGAATTTCTCTATTTTTACTTTCTCTAACATCTAAAAAAATTAATAGTCCAGAAATGCATTAAAGAAAGTCTCTCATAGAGATGACTCCTCAACATCACCCCTTTCTGCATCCCAATCCTCAAATGATTGTTATACCACATCCTTCAGCTAGTAGGTAGAAAACTATATCCCTATCAGATTCGTGGCATGCATAACCCTAAGAATGTTTTCCATCTCATCCAAAAAACCCTAAGGATCATTCTCTACCATAACACTAGTAAAAGTTAGAAAAATTAAAATCATAAACTGGAGAACCCTGTGGTCTCAGAAGATAGAGTAGCAGATGTACCACTCTCAGCCTGAGATACTACCAACTGAGCAATTATACGAATTAACTAACAAAACTCTTCATTCATCAGGTTAGCCTAAGGAGACCAAGGAGGACTAAAGGGAATTGATGGAACTCCAAAAAATATTAGGGATTGGAACCCTAGATTGAGTATGGATCCCATGAGTAGAGCAAGTCCAATAAACATTATCCACAATTGGGACAGAGGAGTTTCTATGCATATTAGTTCATCGAGTCAAGATTTGAAAACGAACAAATTAGAATTATAGAGGATTTTAGGACCTTAGACTTTATAACTTGAAATCAGAACACAAGAAAGATAAATAGTCCTAAATGTCTTATAGCCTCTCTCTTATGAGTGTGGTACGCTACACATCCTTAAAAAAGACTCTACTCGACACGGATTTATGGACTCCCAATTGACCATAAACCTAGCACTTTGATACTATCTTGACATGACTTAAACGAAGGCCTTATCGTAATAGGTATCCCAAGTCCAATAAGGAATGGGGACTACCCCCAATACCCAACACAACCTACAAAAATATAACCTGAGTCAAATGAATTCTAAATATATAACAAGATATAGTTATGTACCACTCAAGACTCTGGGATAGATCCATGACCATGACCAATCCAAATAGGTCAAACCATCTAATACCAAACCAACAACCATAACATAAACCAATCCATAACTATTCAAGAATATAATAAGATGGAACAATCACAAATCAAATACAGTCACCGGATATCATCCATAATATGAATTACCAATACCATGGCTGACACCAATATAGATACCACCCATACCAACCCACAGTAGTCCCACAAAACCTCTATGCAAAAGTTAAACAATATTGCATTGGGACATGCCCCTGACCATATCTAAATCCAAAGTCTATGAAATAACCAAAGTGTGAAAATAAAACCATAACATAAAATAGATCCTTTCAGAGTATGGAAGCTCACCACTTAAATACAACACAAACTAATCCTAAATCCAATCATTGAACAGGAGGAGTAGAACGACTGGTTCCTGCATTGCGTTGGGATATAATGCTCGAAGATGGGTTAGTAGGTAAACTCTAGCATGCACTTAAGATAAGGATAAAATAATGACAACCTTTAAAAACAAGTAAATAACCATATCCATACACATCCATACATATATATATATATAATCTATGTCAAGAAATGGAAGTGGGTTTAGAATGCTTTTAAAACCATTAACCTGGGTATGTGTAGGTTAACCATCCTTGAACCACCCATAGGCTATATGGGTCCAGTGTTACCCCCTGAACGGCCCCCGATGTCTGTAGCTGCACGAACCAGAGATATTATAGAGACAATGGATTCTTGTGAACCCTTCACCCTCCATAATACATATATATATGTGTGACATAGAGGATTCCCATGTACCCATAAGTATATCATCGGCACGACCAATTATTATGTTGTCAAATATGATTTTCTAGTGTCCGTCCATTGGACTCACTCCTTCATGATTAGCTATCACAACCCGCTATTATTGCCTAATTAAAACCATTAACACACAATCAAACCACTATTTTATTTATCATTAACCAAGGCTATCAGTAGTGGTATCATCATACCGACTATAACTTTTAAGTAAAGTCCTTAGCCACCCTTTTAAAGAAGGGATTCCCATGTACCCATAGAATACATTATTAAGTTTGCTTGGGGAATCCCATGTTCCCCACAAGTATATTCATTACATAGTTTGCATGGGGGATTCCCTTGTACCCCACAAGGCTTTCAATTAAACCAAACCATGACCATCAAGACATAACCATGTAACCATTTAAAACCATCTAGTCTATTTTAAGTTCATTACCATGTTATACAATGCAAGAGTTTCATTAAAAGTCAAACTATGTAATAAAGCATTCTCATAGACATTTTAAAAAACAAACTAGGGGCATATAGTTTCCATAATAAAAAGCAACTACCAGTTAACCATTCCCATGTAACAAAAGGTTCAAACCACCATAATAATCGTGAAAACCATAAGTAAAAGACATGGGAAACCATAACCAACCATTATAACCAAAACCCCCAACATATACTTCAAAACCCTAAAACATAACATAATTATACCATGAAAACTATACATTAAATCATGTCTTTAGTTGAACTAACAATGAGGGAGGTGTAACATGCCTTTGATTACAAATAAGATGGAAAGAATCACCATTTAAAGCCTTAATTTACCACCCTAGAGGAAACCATAGCCTTTGCTTAACCCTAGAGCTTGAGAGAGTTTAGAAAGAGTTTTTGAGTATTTAAGATTAGAATAACAGGTTAAATAAAGTCCGAATAGTCTTTTAAGTCCTGGGGTCATAAGAGGTTAAAAAAGGAAATGTCCAAAATACCCCCAACTTAAACTATATAAAACTACCACCGAATGGCACGACGCCCTCCTCAACCGTACCTTTCCATATGAGTGGTACCCACCACTCATACCCTAGGCCTCACCTTAGACCTAACATTGTCTAATATACGACCACCAAAGCCAGCTCAAACCCAATCATAAGATAAGTACACCAAAACTGTACCTTGGGCAAAATAGAATCACCTAGGCTAGACATAGGGCATCGATATCATACCACTAGTACCCTAATATATGACTAGTATAATCCGTTCGTACCTTGGACAGAAACCAACCAAACCACACTAATGAATATATGAGATGAGGACCCTAAATCATACACTATCATACAATAAGTACCCCCCAAGTCGTATAATGCCCAGAAGGCTCAAAATGCTAAAATTACTAAGGACCAGAACCCAGGGTGTTTCACTTACTATGCTACATCAAAGCACAATCCAGTACCACATAGGATGCATCATAATACACAATGAACCCCTCAGTACCCTCGGGTAGGGTCATAATAGGAGCAGAAGTCAACTTGTTCTTTAACTTCTTAAAACTACCCTCCCAAGAATTAGACCACAAAAACTTAACCTTTTTTGTGTTAACTTTATCAACAGAGTAGCAATGGATGAGAAACTTTCCACAAACCTCCTATAGCACCCAGCCAAGACCAAGAATCTCCAAATGTCGATTAGAGTCATATTTCTAGGCCATTTCTTCACTACCTCAACCTTCTATGGATCCGCCTTGATCCCTTTGCTAGAAACAATATGTTAAAGAAAAGTCACAAAACTTAGAAAAAATTCACACTTAGAAAATTTTGTATACAATTTTTGGTCCTTAATAGTTAGCAACACAATTCGAAGGTGATTGGCATGGTCCACCTTATATTTGGAGTAAACTAGGATGTCATCAATGAAAACTATAACAAGAAAATCTAGAAACTGCCTAAGAACCTGATTTATTAGAATCATGAAAGTAGCTAGAGCATTCATCAACCAAAATGACATAACCAAAAACTCATAATGGGCATATCGAGTCTAGAAAATAGTCTTGGGAATATCAACCTCCCTAATTTTCAAATAGTGATATCCCAAATGGTTATCAATCTTAGAGAAACACCTAATACCCTGAAGATAATTGAAGAGCTCATCAATCATAGGAAGAGCGTAATTATTTTTCACTTTAACCTTTTTCAACTAATGATAGTCTATACACATCTGAAAAAAACCCATCTTTATTTTGTACGAAAAGCACACGACTACCCACAGAGAAATATTAGGACATATAAAACTCTTATTAAGAAGATCATTAACTGCTCCTTTAGTTCAGCCAAAGCCATCCTATAAGGAGGAATAAAAATGGAAGAGTATCAGGCAGAAGGTCAAACCCAAAATCTATTTTAGTATCAGGGATAATTTTAGGAATTTCATTGAGAAAAACTTTAGGAAATTCATTAACCACAGGGACAGATTGGAAAGAGGGACTATCAGAATTAGAATCCTTAACCCGAACAAAATGATATAGATACCCTTTTGATATTAATTTCTGAGCTCTAAATAAGAGATAAACCTCCCTTTTTGAAATAGAGAACTCTTCTCCTATTCTAATACTGGTTTGTTAGGAAAATAAAAATTGACCTTTTAGGTCCTATAATTCAGAGAAGCATAGCACGAATGGAGCAGTTCCATCCCTAAGATTACATCTGAATATACCATATCAAGTTCTATCAAATCCGCCAATGTCTTCCTATGATGAATGGATACTACACAACCCCTATAGATTTTTCTAGAAACAATAGACCCATCCACCAGAGTAGACATAGAAAAAAGGTCAAAAATTTTCTCAAGAAAAAAAAAAGAGTGCAGCCACATAAGGAATCATACCAAATAGGGTAAAACCTAGATAGAGTAAATAATAAAAATCATGGGAGAAGAGCTGCAACATACTAGTGACAATATCTGGGGTTGTCTTGAATTCCTTATATGTGGAAAGTACATAGAGGAGATTCGGGCCATTACTGGTACCTGATGTGGACCTCTTAAGTGGAAAAGCCAAAGATGCAGCAACTGGGGCCTTATTACCTCTTGTAGAAACGTAGCTATAGGATAATTTCGCCATAGATGACCAGGCTAACCATAATTAAAATACAAGTTCCTTCCCTGCCCATAATATCCATGGTAAAGCTATCTACAAAAATCATAAGAAGGATAGAGTGGGGCTAACTGAGCTTCACTGACGTAAAACTGGACCCCTTATGCCTTAAGACCACTACTAGTGTAAAAACAATGATCACCTAAAGGCTTAGCATAAGGAGCACTAGCTGACGAATAAGAATTTCCCCAATCTTTATCTTAGTCCACTACCTACCATCCCTCCTATAATTTTGTTAATTTGCACCCTGCTTTATATACCTTAATATCTTACTTTACCTTTTTCCTATTTCTACCTGCTTTTTTTCTTATTCTCCACCTGTTGCATATAAACCACCAGCCTGGATATGTCTATATCATTACTCAACATAGAAGCCTTACATTCTATCACCAAATCATAGGAAAAACTAAAAGCAAACTTCCTCATTCTTTACCTCATATTAGACACCAACTCCAAAGCATAATGTCACAACTGTTGGAACTTTAGTGCATACTCTTCAACACTCATCTTACCCTACTTTAAGTTTACAAACTCTTTAACCTTAGCCTCTTTTAATTCTTAAGGAAAAAAGTGACGAAAGAATCACTATCAAACTCTTCCTAAACAACCGACTCAATATTATCACCCCTCAACTCATTTCATATCTCATACCACTAATAAGCTACATCCTTTAATTGATAAGTAGCAAACCCCACACCTTTGAAATCAGTAGCATGCATTACCCTAAAGATCTTCTCCATATCATCAATAAACCCTTGAGGATCCTCTTCAACCTTAGAGCTTGTAAATATTATAGGATTCAACCTCAAAATAGGCCAACCCAAGTGACCTTAGATTAAATAACAGCAGGACCAACATGATCAGAAAAATAAGACTATGATTCTATAATTTAAGAAAGCATATGGATTAACTAATAGAACTCAACATTTGAAATATCCCCTTAAGGTTATAGAGCATGAGTATCACTACCCTAAAAAGCTTGAAGAGGACTAGTAGGGATGGGTGGAATCCTACATGGAGTGATATAGTTAGGAGATGAGACTCTAGACTCAATTTATACTCCATAAATAGGGCGAGTTCGCACCATATTTTCCTTAGGTGGGACAGAGGTTCCAGCAGAGTTTTATGATCGTTAAATTTTTCAGAAAGACATGATCTAAAATATGAGTAAGCCATGAGTTAGAGAAGTTTTATAATAACTAGACTATCTATCAAGAAACTGAACTCAAAGATGGGAATAATTCTTAAATGCCTTACAATCTCCCTCTTATAAGTGTGGTGTGCTACATACCCATGAAAAAGAATTAAGTCGATACAAATTTGTGTTCACCTAGCAACCCTAAAACATGCTCTAATACCAAGCTTGTCACAACCAAACTCAAGCCTGGTGGTGATGGATATCTCAAGCCTACCAAGGTCGGAGAAAACTCACTTAGCCAAACCTTATGAGCGTGATAAAATAAAAAGCAAAAGCCAATAAAATGAATGAAAGCGATAGATAAAACCAAATAAAAATCTAAAAAATTAAAGTATATAATCAATGGCATCCCAATCCTATCCAAGAAAGCTTCTAAACCAAGAGTACCAATTAAGTTAGGAAATGCCCCCGACTGTGACAAATAAATCTATAATTACTTAAATGATAAATGAATACTAATGAAATAATAGGGCCTTCTGAAGGATCGAGTCTCACCACTTCACAGTTGACCAATGAAGTACCAAACCTCCTAACACTATATAGGAGAAATAAAAAAGTCCTCAAAATCTACACTATGAAATGTTGTAGCATTCTAGGACGGTCAGTGGGGAGAGCACTGGCATCTAACTAAAGGGAAAGGGATGAAATAATACAATTGTCAAAATCCAGTCATAAACCATATGCACAATATCTCTCTATATATATGGGATGTCAGGAGGGATAAGGTTCATGAAACATGATGGTTTAAAATGTTATCCTACCAACATTCCAAGCCCCCAGGATTTATATGTGTCTGACTTTTCCTATCAAAAAGGTCTCAATACATGTCAGCCACATGTAGCGAAGAATGGATAAAGACACCAAGGTGATAGCCAACAAAAATATAATGTGTATCCTAACACATGGTCATATCAATATTGGAAAATATGATTTTTAACATTGGCCCCCGAACTTTACTTTTTGGTGAGCTTCATAATTCCCTTTAAGCCTAAATTACACTAATTTATACATAAACCAACCATTAACCAAGGAGTATTTTATTTAAGAATTTCCAAATTGGTATCGCCATACCAATATGCTTGCAATCTAATTCCATTTATGCCAAACCAAACAAATTTACCAAATTGACTCCAATTACTAATTAAAAATAGAAACCATAGCCACAGAGGGCATCCAAATCCTTTATATCCATATATACTTTAATACAATGCAATGTTTTCAAAAGATAAGTTAAATTATGTAAAATCCATATTCAAAACAATGATTATGATGTGTGTTGAGGTTAATGACATTCCCATGAAAAAAAATTTTAATTTGGTAAAACCCATGTCACCCATTTAAACCATTATAGAAATGCACCAATTTAGGCCCAAAAACCAGTATTTAAAGAATGAATAACACATTAAAACAATTGGAAAAGTAATTCAAGTATTAACGACCAAAAACCCTCAACTTAATTTCAAATCCATCTATTCAAAACACATGTATTTTGAATAAATTTATGCCACAATGAAAATTACAAGTGAAGGAATTAGAAATATTCATGAAATATAGAAGAAATCAAAGAGAAATTTGAGTTTAGAGCCTAAATGATTAATTCCTTGTAAAACCCTTGAATTTTTCCTGACTTGAGAGTTCAAGAGGAGAAACGAAAGGTTTGATCTTGATAACTGAAGTAAATGTGGTCATTTAGGTGTTTTTAAGTCTTAAGGGTAAAGGACCAAAAATCCCTTGCCTCTAAGTGAAAAAGATTAAACTGGACAAAAAAATAACATAGCAGCGGGGCACGCTGCTATAGAGGTGACTAGCCAGTGTGCCACGCTCCTTTCGTAGAACTTAAGTAGTGTGGCACATCACTATCATAGACCCTTCCTAACTTAGGGTCCCAAAATGGCCCTGACTCCCTTCTAAAAGATTTTAAACTTTCCCAAAATACTCCTTTAACATCTCTTATTGTAGTTAAGCTATACAATCTAGGTTAAGAATTTAAATTCATGCTAAACCTTATTCTTTATCCTGGCATGATATATATATATATGTGTGTGTGTGTGTATTTATATGATTGCATATGGTTATTCAAATTGGTTTTGAATGATGGCATTATTTTATCTTTATCACTGAGTTAAATGCTAACATTTACTCTATTAATCGTCTTTAGGGGCTGTATTCCCATGCGATGTAGAAAATGGCCATACTACCATTCCTCCTACTCATTAACTTAGATTCGGTGACAGTTTTGAGATAGAATGAAGTGGTGAGCTTTCATACTCTAGAAAACCCCATATCATGCTTTTATCTTTGTTATTTCTTTAGGTTTTGTTTTGGCTATGGTCGGGTGCATGTTGCAACTGGATATACTTTGATTCTAGTTAGTGGCTTTGTCAGACTACTATAGGCATGAGCAATGTAGCTTTGGTATTAGTATTGGCATTGGGATTGGTATTGATTGGATATTTTATTGTGGTTGTTTGATTATGGTTATAGACTTACTTTATTATCATTTAGATTATTATTATTTAATGTTGGTATATGTTTGGAATTCATATGACATAGGGTGTAGGGTGGTTAACATGGGGTATTGGGGGTAGTCTCCAGCCCTGGTTAGACTTGAGATACTCAGCACGACTAGGACCTGGTTCAGGTTGTGTCAATATCATATTTAAATATTGCATGCCACACATGTGGCTTAAAATGCTATTATCATGTGTATTTTCTTTGGGGAGACTTATAAATAGTAGGGTCTTCTTCCATCGTATGATTTTTTCAAGAACTATTTCATTAGTCCACCAAAATTATACTTTTGACCATTTTTTACCCTCTCATTTCTCATAAAGAATCTCACAGCTACACCTACATTAATAGATTTTTTTCACTAATGCATAAACTAAAATGACCCAATCACGTGTGATGTTGGGCAAGTGGGAGACCAGAATTAAGAAAACACGCACAATCGTCAAACAAACTTTAGCTTCCTTATTTAAGTGGGAGTAAAGGAATGTTTTGTGATATCCCTTATCCTTGTGGTGTGCCCACCTTTTAATGGACCTTGGGTTGTAAATAGTATGCCAAATTTCATGGTAGGGTGGGCTAACTAAATAATGCCCTCAATCCTTTATGATCTTTATTTGTTAGTATAAGAGAAGTGTTAAATGAAGACGTATTAAAATGCAAGTTCTTGCAACCAATATGGATCTAATTTTCCAACAACTATGAGAACCAATTAGCAAAAAATTCACTAAGCATATCCAAGTTGCATTCACTTTAATCATTGAAGATGAAGTCCATCCCAAACTGATGCATATCTACAATAATGTTCGAGTACTCAGCATTCAATTGCTCCCTATCAATCGACATATATTTCTCTTTATTTTTCTCTTTTTGTATGATTTGGGTCCTTCTTTGTCAATAGATTTCAATCCATAGAGGCATCAGGGCACATAAGGGGCTGTGGGTGGTGTGGCTTGGGTAGTGCGTGCCCTATTTTGTCCTTAGCTAGAAGTGGATGTCTTTCCCTTTCCATTGCTAACTTTGGGTTCCATGATATCTATCCATAGTAAAATTTAAGAGATTAGTTAAACCCCAAATAGCTAGCCTCAATCAAGCTCAAAGATGGTCAAAACCACCCCACAGTTATTAACTAACTCTATGTAGTATCTTTTTTGGGGTATTCATACTTCCCTTACTAACCATCATTGACTAGAGTACATCATTCATATTTCAATTCCATTCCTTAAAATTTCATCACAACATAAAATTAAAATGGTAACAACATACATAATTAGCATCACACTATTAGGAACCAACATGAACAAGGATAATATATCTATAAACATAGCCTCCCATTAACTTCCATGCCCAGTCATACAATTTACACATAATTGGGTTCAAGTAAATCACCAAAATCATGCTTTTTCAACCAACAATCGACCTTCAATTTCAACCCATGCACCAACATAGTGTTTTCACAAAAAAAAAGATCAAAAATAAGGTTTAAAAGTAGATTTTACGTCACTTAAATGAAATAACCTCAAACCCACATGAGTTTTAATGAAAACCACCATTAAAATTACTAAAATTTATTTCAAAATCATGTACACAAAGAGCAATAGAACATTTATCGCCATGAATCACAAATTAAAGGAATTTACAAACCAAAATTTGGATTTTCAAGTTCCATAAGAAAAATTACAATTTTTAAGAAAAGATGTATGCTATAAATATAAAAGAATGAGAACTTATCTTGCACTTAAAGATAGAGTGAAAAAAGGAAGATTGGGATGGGATAGTGGTTGTCATGATCTTGGGTTGAGCGAAATAGGGTTGTGTGGTGCTTTGTGCTATAAAATTTAGTGTTTTGGGGGGTGAGGAGAAGAGGGATGAAAAAAATCCATGCAAGATTAGGTTATACTAGTAAAAATTAAAGAATTTTTGGGCAAAAAGGTTAGGTACCATGCAGGGTCAATGCGAGAGATGGGATCCGCAATGCGGAGCTGATGTGCCATGGTTTTATGGCACTATTGATGCTTAACATGAAGAAAATATGTGATAACTAAGGTTTTTTAAGTAGGTATGATGTGTTTGTGTTATATTTTGTAGAATAATAGGGTTCAGAGGCAAAACAAAGAAAGAAATCTCAACATTGACCAAAAGAAAAACTGTACAAAGCATTCATGGATCATGAATTCATCTTAGAACCATCGAACATGAATGAAGTTCAGAAGAAACAATTAAAAATCTAATTTCGATGAGTTTGGTCCATGACCCGTGAACTGGTTCATGATAGGTAGACTTGATTCATGAACAAGATACTGCAGAAAAACTATAATTCAAATTTCCATGGATGACCTTCACAATAGGTAGATTGAGTCTATGATTAGTAGTTTTGATGAGTAGAAAAGATGCTAAAGAAGTGCAAGTAGATTCTAATTTTCATGACTCTGGTATGTTTGGTAGGCTGATTCACGACTCTGATTCACGATTGAGGGAAACGTGCCTACTTTATTTTCCTACATAGTTTAGCATTTGATTCCTTTTGTACCAATAAGTACTCATATTAGGTTTTATGTTTGTTTTACGTTCTATTGCATTATTGTAAGGTTGTAAGTCATATTCTTGGTCTTGGAATCAAAAACATCAATTTATAGGGTTTTAATTGAAAGTAATAATTTGGAGTTTTCCATTTTATTATTGTAAACTTTTAATTATAATTTCTTATCAAAATCATTTTTTAGTTCTTGCAATTTATGAAATAGGTTAGGTATGTGGAAAATGCTAAACTATAGTGCTTGCATGTATTTGTATTTTCTTTCTTATGATTTTTTATAATGATTGCAAACATTATGAACTTTTATTTATTCTAGACTTGCTTGAGAAAGATGTAAAGATAAGAAAATGGAAAAACAACAACGATATGACACTATCATCCTTTATCTAATAACTCGGGCTATAATAAAGAGAGTTAATCTAAGATCAACAACATGGGTTAATAGTGAAATATTTGGAGACCAAGAAGAGGATAGTGAAATTCATCTAACTAAGGTCAAGAGATGTGCAGATAAACCTATCTTTTTATATTTTGCATGCAACACATTGGAATAGTTTGCTTCCACAAGCAACCTTAGTAATAATAATAATTGGATCACAATCCTAGTTCTTTTCTCATATTGATCACAAATACAAAAAATAATAATTGTGTTATTTCTCTTTGTTCAACAAAGTCCCCCTTCTTTTACTTATTTGTCAGTTACTTAGACAAACACTTGGTAGAATTTTGACCTATTCCCTATGGGATTGAGTCCAATCTAGTTGGGTTCTATATTTGATCTTATGACCAGTTTATACTCTTTGGGAGGTGTAATTTAGGTGATATCAAATATTAGTATTGTTTCTCAAAAATAAGGTTATGAAATTGATTGATTGTGTTTGTCATAAATCCACCCATGAGCTATATGGGTTCAGTGTAAGCCCCTAAATGGGCCCCACTGCATATAGCCGCACGAACCAGAGATATCACAGAAGGTCTGGAGAGTCCCATATACCCCTCGTTCTCCATAATACATATATACAAGTATAAACTTAGGGGAGTCCTATGTACCCCATAAGAAAAAGGTCACCAAGACCAACCCTCATGTCAGCAAATATGAGTTTCCAGCGTCCATCCATTAGACTCACACCTTCATAGCTAGCTGTCAGAACCTAGCATTATTTCCCCATTAAAAACTTTTACACATAACAAAACCACTAATTCCAGGTGTCAATTATTAAGGCATTATAATGTGGTATCATTATACTAACTATAGTTTGCAAGAAATATCATTAACCAACCCTTAGGGGATTCCCAAATATCTCGCAGACTCCATTATTAAATTCACTCAGGGGATTCCTTCGTACACCATAATGTTTTCATTAATTATTCACTTGGTGGAATCCTGTGTACCCCGCAAAGTTTAGAAAATCATCCTTAACCATTTGACCCTTTATACCATAGATTAGTTTCAAAAAATAAGTCAAATCAAATACTTTGGGTATTCCAAGGTGACCCCAGTTCAAATTCCCACCTTTCTCATAACTACTAACAAGTTTTACAAAACAAGGTTGGGGTTATAACCACTTAAAGAGTTACAAGTTTAAATAAATTTACCATTATCAACTTCAATCACCATACCAATGCAACCACATGTTCAAACTATAATTAAAACAACGAAAACCATAATTATACCATGAGAAAAAATATTCATCCATGAATAACAAAAACATCCAACCTTTATTTAAAAACCATAAGAATACAATAAAAACATACATAAAAACATATTCCTTGATTAATAACAATGAGAGAGGAATAACATGCCTTACACACCAAGAAGTACAGAGAGAAATCACCCTTAAAAGCCTTTAATTGATTAGCTTTATAAAACCCTAGCATTTTCTTAAACAGAGAGTTTGAGAATATTTTATTGGGAATAATGTACTAATAAAGTCCCAAGTTATGGAATCAAAGGGATTTAAAATGGGAAATGTCCAGAATACCCCCAAATTAAAAACTGTAAAAAGGTCGCATGTGGTTATGAGTCGACCCCTTGACTCATGACCACAGCCTATGAATTATGCCCTTGAGTCGCCACCATGATAATGAGTTGGAAACCTATACACTATCCACCATACAACTCTATAATCCCACTCATGACCTGAACATACGACTCATATTGTATAGTCATATCCAAGATAAAAGCCAACAGATTGGACACTAGACAACATATTACTCAACCTTACTACTCATATACCATCCTCATAGATATTAGTGAACCACTCATACTTAAATCTAAGCCGTTACTGATTTGATTAAGGATCGTCCTAACAACTCATCACCATCTCTAACAACTTGCACCACCAAGTCATTGCCAAGATCAAAGACCCAACCACCACCCACTAGACACCTAATTACTAGGATTACTTGACTCGTACCCATACTATATGACTCTTATGATGAGTCGTTACTATGACAATAACATTAAATTTGATGAATTTTCCAAGGAAAAAAATCTTCGATGCTTCAAATGTGAAGAGATTGACCCCCCCTATAGTTGAGTATTTAAGAAGGTTTGAGTAGGATTAAGCACTAAGCAATCATGATAAGATGATATGCCATATTAGAACGAACTTTCAAGAGACACTAGATGTTGATGTGCCTACTAATTAGGACAAAAAGAGAGTGGATTCTGATGATAATGCAAATAATGATGAGGATGAGGATGAAGAAGATGATTAGATTTTAGGTAGTTCTTTCACCCTATCTTTCTATTTTCTATTAAATTTATTTTTGTACTAGGGATAGTGCAAGTTTAAAATAGGGGAAAGACTTTCTTTACCTACTATCTGATGTTTCACTAAGTTTATATTATTTTATGGTATGGTGATATTTAAGTACTTTATTTTTATTGATATTCTGGTTATTTGATGACATCGGATATTTGTGGTTTGTAATAGTTAGTAATCTATACTTTGTTTATTTATATGATGTGGCAATAGTATTTATGTTTAGTATTTTTTGTTTTGTTTTGGACTCCTCAAATTTGTTTTCAATTCCATTTTAAAGGATAGTCCTTTTTTACCAAATACAATTAATGACAAATTTTTAGGGTGAATTCCTTTAATAGAAAGAAGTTGCTCATAACAGTCATAGTTAAGTGCTTTTCTCTATGATGGTATCTTTCTCTAGGATGGATGGATGATGACCATTTTAAAATAAAATTAGCCATAGGTAGTGAGTAGTACCTACTAATTTGATATTAAATGCTTTTCCTGGGCGACATTACTACATGATGCAAGTTTGGTTTAAATAAAAATCAAGTTATAATAATTTGAATGACTATTTTTAGACACATAGGTTCATTGATATGACTCTTATATGATTTTATCTTAATTTTTTATTATTCCTATTGCTTGGTTGAGAATCTATAAGGATCCTTTTTATTTGAACATGTTTCATGTGTGTATGAGGTTTATGGTTTTATTACATTCATCCATATTGATTTCTAGAACTTTCTCGGTGTGTTTGCAAAAAAAAATGAAGAATGTTGAGTGAGAAGATATACAAATTCTTTGATTATCCATGTTTTATACCTTGTTGTATCGATCCACAAAGTATAATTTTATTTAGCCAAGTAGACCTATCAACCTATTCTTTAGCAGCTTTATATGTTGCCTATTTCCTCTAATAGACAATTAACTGGTTCAAAATCTTCTAAGTGCTTTAGTTGAAAAAATAGAATTGATAAAAAGTGTAAAATTAAAGAAGAAGGAAAAATTAAAGTTGAAGCCCTAAAACAATAGATATTGGTGTGGTGAAATTTTTATATGTGTTATAGGTAGGGAGTATAGTAAAAAGACCAAAAGAGTTTTTAAAAGATAATCAAAACCTCCCCACTAGAAGATGTGTAAGCAAGCTTAATGAGAGGGTCAAAAAAGAGAGTTGTGGAAGATAAAAGAGCTAGAAAAATAGGTGGTTAAAGAATAAGCTAAATGGAAAGTGTGATTTATTAAAGCGCTTGGGAGTGTTAGTCAATATTCGTATCCAAAACAGTTCATACCCATCTCTTAGCCTATATTACCACCCTCAAAGTCCTTCTTGATCTTGAGCTTTCATATTTTTATAATGGGGGAGTACTACACTAAGGGAAAACCTACGGTTCATCTTATATTTTGTGTAAATTCTTTGTAAGAGTGAGAGTGAATTTATTCTTATACCCATTCTTATTTAAAATTACAGATTGACAGTGACTTTGGGTGTCTCTCATGTTGTGAGAGCACAAATTTAACTAAGGATAGGTGACTTATATGATTTCCTTGGTGAGTAATATGCGTGAGTTTGCTAATTTATTAGAGTTAATTCTTGAGGCTATGAGTTTTTGAGTAGTCATTCATTTGTTCAAAGTTGCAAACTGACATGCTTGTTATAGGGACTTCTATTCATATTAGTCATTGTAGTTCTAGCTTAAGATTCTTGTTTCAGTTAGTGATATTAAAATCATCTTTCATAATTATGAGTGTATGGAGTTGTTCAAGGACAAACAAGGCTTTAAGTGTAGGGTTGTGAGCATAAATGTACTTATACACATAAGTACCACACTTTACCCATATTTTAGCTTAGGTTTTTGAACAAATGTGTATGTTTTCTTGTGCTTTAAGTTGTATTGATATTAATGAACTATGAAATGTGATTAGCATCTTTTATGCTAATATACTGCTGGAAGGGAGCCAAAACACCAAGTTAATCATGAAATAACATGTTATGGGATATATAAGAAGTCCTACAACTGAAGGATACCTTGAGCCGAATCCAGGTGGTAGAGAACTAGCCTCGAGTAGGACAACATATCGAAGGAGGCTATTAGAAGGCTAGTGATGTGAGCGGTGTGTTGTACAACACCGTACCATGCGTTCCCTCCCTTTTCAAACTTATATGTCAATGGGATTTAATTAAATTATTAGCCAACTCCTAGTAGACTTAGGCTTAAAAGGATCCACCACTATAAATAACTAAAGCACGACCTGTAGTCATTTACTTACGACCTTTTTAGAGAAAAATAGAGATCACAAGGGTTTTATGAGGGTTCTTCATTTTTAAACACTACTACTCATAACTTTTGAATGATTTCATTAATTCTCCGATTTCTATTTGATTATTCGTATCTAATTACTCTTATTCTGGGGTTACGGATAGAACATAACTATGTAGTATTTTATATAAATCATTGAATCTTGTTTCACATTTAATTGATCTCGTGTTCTTATACTTATTATTTTAGTGTATGGAAAACATAAGAATAATTGGATAATTCTTGTGTGAACTGACTATGAGAATGTAAGAATAGGATGAAGGACATGGTTGATAAGATTCTCACTAGCTTAAAGCTAGGGTTGATTAACATATCAGATAGCAATATACCTAGTTTTGACCATTTTTTACCCTTTCATTTCTCATTAAGAATCTCAAAGCTGCACCTATATTAATAGCTTTTTAGTCATTAAAGCATTAACTAAGATGACCCAACAACATGTGATGTTGGACAAGTTGGAGGCTAAAATCAAGAAAGTACTCAGAATCCTCAAACAAACTCTATCTTCCTTTTTTATGTCAACGTAAAGGAATGTATTTTGATATCCCTTATCCTTGTGGTGTGCCAACCTTTTAATAGACCTTGGGTTGAAAATAGTGTTTCGAATTTCATGGTAGGGTGGGCTGAAGGAATAATGCCCTAAACCCTTCATGATTTTTATTTGTTCATCTAAGAGAAATGTTCAATGAAGTCGCATCAAAATGCAAGGTCTTACCATAAATATGAACCTAATTTCCCCTCTTCTTGGGGAGCATGTCAGCAATAAATTAACTAAGCATATCCAATTTACATTTACTCTAATCATTGAAGATGAAGTCCACCCCCAACTAATGCATATCTGTAACAATGTTTGAGTACTTGCCATTCAATTTCTCCTAAACAATCGACATATATTTCTCTTTATTTTTCTCTTTATGTATGATTTGTGTCCTTCTTTGTCAATAGATTTCAATCTAAAGAGTCATCAGGACACACAAGAGGTTGGAGGTAGTGTGGCTTGGCTAGTGCGGGCCCTTTTTTGTCCTTAGCTAAAAGTAGATGCCATCCCTTTCCATTGATATCTTTTGGTTCCATGATATTCGCCCATAGTAAAATTTAAGAGACTATTGTAACCCCAAATAGCTAACCAATATAGGCTCAAAGGTGGTTAAAACCATCCCACAGTTATTAGATTATTCCATGTAGTATCTTTTTTAGGGTATTCAGACTTCCCTTACTAACCATCATTGACTAGTGTACATGATTCATATTCAATTGCATTCCCTTAAATGACATCACAACATAAAATTTAAATGGTAATAACATACATAATTAGCATCACACTTGCAAGAACCAACATGAACAAGGACAATATACCTACAAATTCAACCTCCCATTAAATTCCATGCCCAGTAATACAATTTACATATAATTTTTGCCAACTCAATCACCAAACTCATTATTTTTCAACCAACAATCCACAATATAGCAACTGTAACACTTAAACTTCAACCCATGAACCAATATGGTGTTTTCAGAAAATAATTCAAAAACAAGGTTTAAACCCAAACTTTAGATCATTTAAATGAAATAACCTCAAACCCACAAGAGTGTCAATGTAAACCACCATTAAAATCACCAAATTTATTTCAAATCCATGTACACAAGGAAAAATAGAATATTTATCACCATGAATCACAAATTAAAGGAAATTACAATCTAAAATTTGGATTTTCAAGTTCCATAAGAGAAATTATAATTTTTGAGGAACACGTACACTACAAAGATAAAAGAATGAGAACTTACCTTTCACTTTAAGATGAAGTGAAAAAAAAATAGATTTAGACGGGGTAAGGATTGTCATGATCTTAAGTTGAGCAAAATAAGGCAGTCTCGTGCTTTGTGAAGTAGAATTAAGCATTTTTTGTGCTGAGGGGAGGGGGAATTAAAAAGAATCCATACCGGATTAGGTTTGCCGAGTCAAAATTAAAAACTTTTAGGGAGAAAAGTTCAGGTATGATGCAGGGCCAATATAAGAGATGGGCTCGGCAATGCTGAGCTGATGTTCCATGGTTTCATTACACTATTGATGTTTAACATACATAAAATATATAGTAATTTACGTTTTAGGGTAGGTAAGATGTGTTTATGTTATATTTTATAAGATAATAGGGTTCAGAGGTAAAACATAGAAAGAAAGCTCAAAATTGACCAAGAAATGAATTGTACAAAGTATCCAATGATCATAAAATCACCTTAGAACCATCGAACATGCTTGTGAATGAAGTTCAAAAGAAAAAGTCCAAAATCTAATTTCCATGAGTTTGGTCCATGACCCGTGAATTAGTTCATGGTTGGTAGACTTGATTCATGAACAAGATGCTGTAGAAAAACTATAATTTAGATTTCCATGGATGAAGTTCACAATTGGTAGATTGAGTCTATGATTAGTAGTTTTGATTAGTGGAAAAGATGCTAAAGAAGTGCAAGTAGATTCTAATTTCCATGATTCTAGTTTGTTTGGTTGACTGATTCACGACTCTGATTCATGATTGGAGGAAACGTGCAGACTATATTTTCCTAGATAGTTTAGGATATGATTCCTTTTATATATATAAATAATCATATTAAGTTTTATGTTTGTTTTATATTCTATTGCATTATTGTAAGGTTCTAAGGTATATTCATGGTCTTGGAATAAAAAAAATCATATTATAAGGTTTTAATTAAAAGTGAGATTTTGGAGTTTTTCATTTTATTATTGTACGCTCATAGTTATGCTTTCTTATCAAAATTATTTTTTTGTTCTTGGAATTATGAGTTGCTAAATTCAACAACTAGGGTTATGGTAACCATGATGAAATCATAAAATAGGTTAGGCGTGTCGCAAATTCAAAACTAGAGTGCTTGCATGTAATTGTATTTTCTTTCTTATGATTTTTATAAAGGTTTCAAACATTAAGAATTTTTCTTTATTCTAGACTTTCTTGAGATAGAAGTAAAGACTATAGCATGGTAAAACAATAGCGATATAAAATTATCAACCTTTATCTAATAACTCAAGCTGTAATAAAGAGAGTTAATCTAAGATCAACAACATTGGTTAATAGTGAAATACTTCGAGACTAAGAAGAGAATAGTAAAATCCATCTGCTCATCCAAAATACTGCTGATCGTACATAACTTATACAATTCTGCATGCAAGGTATCGAGTTAGTTCAGTAAATCCTGATAAGCATATGGATTTGAGAAGCCAGGGGAACACAATCCTAGTGTTCGCCTATGACTGATAACATCTGAAGCTAATATTCGCTATTTACTTGATATTGCAACACAAATACCCCCATTTACTTGTCTAGTTCCGCCCGTTGATTACAATTGTTGAGAGCTGCAATTCCATGTATTCCTTTGGGATTCGACCCCAAGCTTTGTTGGGTTACTTATTTGATAGTGACCACATAATCTTCAGAGTAAAGGTGAAGCTTGGGCATTATCAGTCCCCAAATTATAGTAGTACTACATGAATAGCCAACTACTAATAACTCATAGCCAATCTATCTTCTCATGCCTTAACTAACATCACCACAGTTCTAATAACATACCAAGGGAAAAGACTTCTTTTACCAGTTTTGTGATATTCCAATAATTTTAATGTATTTTATGGTATGGTGATGTTTAAGTACTTTATTTTGATTGATATTGTGGTTATTTGATGGAATCAGATATTTGTGATTTGTAATAGTTAGTAATCTATGCTTTTTTTATTTCTATGATTCGGCAATAGTAATTGTGTTTAGTATCTGCTTTTTTTTGGATTCCTCGAATTTGTTTTCAATTCTTTTCTTGAGGATAGTCCCTTTTAACCAAATACAGTTAAATGACAAATTTTTTGGGTGAATTCTTTTAATAGGAATAAGTTGCTCATAACAGTCATAGTTAGGTGCTTTTCTCTATGATGGCTCCTTTATCAATGATGGATGAATGAAGACCATTTTAGAATAAAATTAGTCATAGGTAGTGATTAGGATGTCCTAATTTGATATTAAGCGCTCTTCTTGGGTGACATGACTACGTGAGGCAAGTCTGGTTTAAATTAAAAGCATGTTATAATAATTTGAATGACTATTTTTGAGACACATATGCTCATTGATGTGACTCTTGTATGATTTTATCTCAATTTTTAATTCTTTCTATTAATTGGTTGAGAATCTATAAGGATCCTTTTTATTTCAACCTGTACCATGTGTTTATGAGGTTTGTGGTTTTAATACATTCATCAATATTGATGTCTAGAACTTTCCCGGTGTGTTTGCAAAGCAAAATAAAGAATGCTAAATTAGAATATATACAAATTCTTTGATAGCCATATTTTATACCTTTTTGTATCTACCCTCCAAGTTTACCCTTAGTTAGCCAGGTAGAGCTACCAACCTATTCTTTTGGAGCCTTATATGAAGCCTATTTGCTCTAATAGACAATTAACTTGATCAAAATTTCCTAAGTGCTTTAGTTGAAAAAATAAAATTGATAAGGAGTGTAAAATTGAAGATAAAGGAAAAAGTAAAGTTGAAGCCCTAAAATAATAGCTATTGGTGTGGTGAAATTTTGTATGTGTTACAGGTAGGGAGTATAGTAAAAATATCGAAAGAGTTTTGAAAAGATAATCAAAACCTCCCTACTAGAAGATGTGCAAGCAAGCTTAAAGAGAGGATATAAAAAAGAGTTATGGAAGAGAAAAGAGGTGGAAAATAGGTGGTTGAACAATGAGCTAAATGGAAAGTGTGATTTATAAAATAGCTTGGAGTGTTAGTCACTATTCTTATCCAAAATAGTTCATACCCATCCCTTAGTCTATATTACAACCCTCAAAGTCCTTCTTGATCTTAAGCTTTCATATTCCTATTTTGGTGGAGTACTAAATTAAGGGAAATCTTATAGTTTATCTTATATTTCATGTAAATTCTTTGTAAGAGTGAGAGTAATTTGTAATTTTATTCTTACATCCATTATTATTTTAAATTACAGATTGATAAGTGATTTTGGGTGCCTCTTGTGTTGTGAGGGCTCAAGTTTAATGAACGATATGTCACTTATATGATTTCTTTGGTGATTAATATGTATGAGTTTCCTAATTTCTTACAGTTAATTCTTGAGGCTATGAGTTTTTGAGTAGTCATTCATGTGTTCGAAGTTGCAAATGGACATGCTTGTTATTGGGTTTTCTATTCATATTAGTCGTTGTAGTTCTAGATTGAGTATCTTATTTCAATTAGTGAAGTTAAAATCTTATCATGAATATGAGTGTAAGGAGTGGTTCAAGGACAAACAATTTTTTAAGTGTAGGGTGGTGAGCAGAATGTACTTATACACCTAAGTACCACACTTTACCCATATTTTAGCTTCGTTTTGAGAACAAATGTGTATATTTTCTTATGCTTTGTGTAGTATTGATATTGATGAACTAAGAAATGTGATTAACATGTTTTATGATAATATACGGCTGAAATGGAACCAAATCACTAAGTTAAGTATGAAAGAGCATGTTATGGGACATACAGGAAGTTCTACAACTAAATGAGAATGTAAGAGATCGTTGTCAATATATAACCCAACTAGGTTAGAGTCGAATCACACAGGGAATATGGTGTGAACTTATTTGTAATTTAATCAACTGATAGTTGGATGTTTCCTGAAATGGGGGTTTTGGAGATTAGCCAATAATTGTTGGTCACATTAATTTAAGTGTTTGTAATCAAGAGTTTATGGAAAACCAGAATTATGTTCACTATGGGTTTTAGTACTTGACAGATGCTAAAAGTGATTAAAGATTCTCATAGTAGGTAGGGAAATAGATTATCTTTATCAAAGTTATGCCTAAATGTCTCTCGACCTACTTAAGCATTTAATTACCTAATCCTCTTAGACTTAAGGAATTTATATTTACTAACCAGACTTTACCTCAGGTTAATCAACCTTGTTACAACGTCAATTATTAAATGAAAGTTTAGTGCTTCCAAGTCCCGGTTAATAATTCACTTCCTACTATATTTGATTTCTTATCTCAAGCAACTCAAAGAAGGTGCTATCTATCGTTTGCAAGCAATAGACAATAATTAAAATCACAGAAATATCAAACAGCCCTATTACCTTTAGAATCTTAAACACATAGCATCTTACCAAGACTTAACCGAGAGATCCCATAATTCGGGTTAAAGATATTTAGCCACTCATAATGTAATAACCGAAATAACTAGATGTATACATAATTTGAAAGATGAACTTATCACAAGATAAATAGTAACTAGTTATTCTCAGATTAGATCACAATAGAAATCCCAAAATATTGATGAAAATCTGTTCAAAGTTAATTGTTTTACAAGCCAAGAAACTAGAAAGAAAAGTAACAATATACGTGTGTCCCTAAACAGGTTTGGAATCCATTAGAAAAATCTAAATTATGCTTTAAATAGCTCACCCTAATTATGGAAACAAAATCACAGAGTTCAGAAATTTCACGGATTAGATAACAACATTCGTGACACCTTATCAGGAATCTGACGACTAAGCACAAATGTTGTCAGCTCCTTCTTCAGTTTTAGCACTTCCTGCTTAAGGCTGATGATGAAACCTGATGACTTATTAGCTCTTTGACGATTTATCACACATGTCATCAATTATTCACTTTAGCTCTCATGTTCTACCTTAGGATAATGACAAACGTGATGGCATAACAAATTTATGACGGTGATAATACTCAAATTACACACTTGAATAGGTGTAAGCGATTGTTGTCAATATAAAACCTAACTAGGTTGGGGTCGAATCCCACAGGAAATATGGTTTGAACTCAAGTTGTTTGCGATTTAATCCACTGATAGTTTAATATTTCCTAAAATGGGGAATTTAAGTTTAATAAAATAATTGTTTGTCACTTTTATTTTGGTGTTTGTAATCAAGAGTTTATGAATTAACCAGAATTATGTTCACTAGGCTTTCGTACATGAAAGATGCTAAAGGTGATTCAAGATTCTCACGGTGGGTTGGATGACAAGCTATCTTTATCGATGTCATGCTTAAATGTCTCTTAACCTATTTAAGAATTTAATTCCCTATTCCTCTCAGACTTAGGAAATTTCTATTCACTGCCCAGATTTTACCTCAGGTTAACCAACTTTGTTACAGCGCTGATTATTAAACAAAGTATTTTCGAGTCCCTGTGGATATTCACTTTCTACTATATTTGATTTCTTTCTCAAGTAAATCAAAGCAGGTGTGTCTACTGTTTGTAACCAACAGACGTTAATTAAAACTTCAAAATTATCAAGAGATTTTATCACCTATTGAATCTTGAATACTTAGCACCTCATCAAGACCTAACCCTAGATCCCATCATTCAAATTACGGGAGTTTAGCCACTCAGGATACAATGAACGAAACACATAATCGAATTCATGATTTGAAAGATAAACTTAAAGAGATAAATAATAACCAGTGAGTCATAGATTAGATCCCAAAGGAAAATCCCAAAGAATACTGATAATAATCTCTCAAAATAGTTGTGTTATTAAAGTCTAGGAGTAGAGAGAGAAAATGTCAGAGTATGTTGTCAAAACTTAAGGTGTCGAATAATGTCTAGAATCATCCCTTAGAAAACCCTAAAACAAAGCTTTAAATAGTTTACCCTAATTATGGATACAAAATCAAGGTTACAGCTTTTCCTCAGAATAGACGACGACATTCGTGATAGCTTATTAGGAGTATGACGACTTATCACGTACGTCGTTAGCTCCTCTTCACTTTTGGAACTTACTGTCTAAGACTGATGATGACGACGACAGCTTATCAGGATTTTGATGGCTTATCAAGAACATCATCACATTCCTGCTCTAATTCTCATGTCCTGTCTGCGTTTGATGGTATCCTTGATGCCTTATCACTATCCTGATGGCCTATCCAAAATGTCGTCAACTCTTCCAGCTGAAACTTATCTCTTATTTAAGGTTGATGGCATTCCTAACGACTTATCAGACCCTTGACGGCTTATCACAAAATGTCTTCACAACTTCCACTTTAGGCCAATTCTCTGTCTGCTGATGATGACCAACCTGATAGCTTATCACAGCGCTGACCACTTATCACAAATGTCGTCATCCATATTTGTCTTCAAATTTCTTTCAATTTCAACCTTTTTTCTTCCATTATTGTTGGTTCTCTATTATATCGGCTTAAACTGCAAAATCAAACATAAACTAATCAAAAATAACTAAAGCTACTAAAGACCTTACAATTATTTAGAGTTAAAATCCTCAAATGTGTCAGCATATGCTCACACATCAACACCCTCAACTTAAAACAATTATTTGTCCTCAAGCAACCAACACATAACTAAGAGAACACAAAGTACAATTTGGCAGCTAACTACTTATATTGGTTTAGAATAATTTCACTATCTCCAAGGTCAGTCAATTTAAAACTCACTGTTGATGTTTTGAAGAACAACCATGCAACTCACAAGCATCAAGATACTACAAAAATTCATCAATAACAATCATGCCACACCAAGATCACACTATCTGAACAAGTCAGTAACTAGCAACATACCCAGTGTGCCCTCACAACAAAGAAATACCTTTTTCACTCATATCAGAATTCGCATACATAAACATAGGGATAATCATAAGACTCACTCTCAGAATGAAGTTCCAAACACTCCATGTCAAATTCCATAGGCTCTCCCTTGTAGTGAGTACCCATGTCTTCAGATAGGTCAATTAGGATCACTACAGCACTTTTCTTAATCTTGTAACGTAGGTCAGGGCTGGTATGATATTCATGGATATTTTAGAGTGACTGCCTCCTTGACACTACACTAGACTCTTAGGGTTTCACTTATCAACCTTCTTTATTCCTCTCTTTTATTGATCACACGTGCTCATGATGTATGCGGTCTTTTTAATCATTATATTATCTTTTTATCATCTTTAACACAAATTTCTCTTTTCTTATTCCTTTTTCATTGCACCCAACTTTTTATTTTTTTCTCTTATTCTACCTCTCTTCATTCTCATTTTATATCACGCACCCCTATAATAGCCACCCTCAACTTAAGTTGTTTTTCTAAGTTAAGTGCACAGTATCCAAGGACGATATAATACCCCGCAAAGTTCTCTTCTAGTCTGAGCCTTAGACCGTATCTAGCAAAGCAAAAAAATTTGAGTTTAAAAGTTTAAGAAGTATCTTCCCAAGTATAAAACACTTTGAATAGTGTGTATTTTCCCTAATTTATAGTCATGTAGGTTATTGAACAATCTTTCCATCGATACCAATTTCATCAAAATTCGACATCAGACGAAGAAGTTATGGCCGTTTTATTGAGCGTTGTCGAAATCGCAGGTTTGACAGTCGATCTGACGGACCACCAAGTCCTTGGTAGACCGTCAAGTGTCTCGTTAAAACAAGTCAGTGGCTTCTTTCTTCGGTCATCATGTGATGGCCAAAGTGGTGGACCGTCAGAAAGTTGATGGGCCATTAAGGGGCCCGTTCGACCGAGGCAGAATGTCCCATTCTGGACCTCGAGTAACGAATGATCTGGTGGACCGTCAGATTTCTGACGGATCTTTACTCTAAGACAGAACATCCCAGTTTTGGCACTTGAGTGACGGACGACTTGGTGGACCGTCAGTCCCTCGGACGGACCGTCAGGTCGACCATTACAGACCCCGATCTAGACAAATTTTAAAGGGTCATTTTGGTCTTTTCCACATCCTCCCCTAGCTCTATAAATACAAGGCCAAGGTTCTTAAACTTCATTTTTTTCTCTTCCACCCAAAAATTAGGGTTTCCAAAATCAAAATACTCTCTTCTCCTTTTATAAAATTCAAGAGACATCAAGAAGGATCTAGAGAAATCAAGAACTCCTTTCAAAAGCTTTCAAGAAAAGAAATTCCCCGGTATGTAGATGTTAATTCTTAGGTCCCTTTAATCCTAGAAGCTCAATTATCCTTTTTTTAAACTTAAGGATTTTATGTTTTGTCATGTTCCATGATTTGTATGAGTTGAAGTTGATGTTACTTGTGTTGTTGAGTTTTGATTCATGATTGTTGGCAAGATTTATGGTCTTTGGCCCTAGTATGTGGAATTTATCTGATGTTGTGATGATACCTTTTGGAGTTGGTGTCTATGTGAGGTGTTCATAACATTAGGGTGTAGAGATGGTTGAATAAGCGGAGTATGCACCTCATAGGTTGGATGAAAGGCTGAGGTGAAGCATAAAGGGGAATTGTAGTATGCTAAAGAGGAAACCCAAAGTTGTAGGCTAGTCCATGCACACCTCGTTTTTGATAAAATGCCTTAGTGAGCAGAATGAGCCATAACAATAATATGGAATCCGCAAGTAGGTGTAGAACCGGACATGTCTAGTGGTTTTTGAAAGACAGTAGTGAGTAAGTTGAGACGGAACAGCGGTAAATCTCCTAAGTGAATGCTCTTTGATTTATTTTAAGTTTTGATACATGCTATATGGTTAGCAAGAGAGTAATGACATGATAGTGTGAAGCTTTTATCATGTCAAGTTTTCCAAAAATCTCATGATATCTAGATATATGCCGATACCGATATAGGTGTGAAGTACTTGATGTAACACTTCATTGAATGGGGTATAATTTAATAGTATGTCTTTCTTAAGGTAGTTTGTGATGATGAATTGATATTGATGACCCCCTAAATGTTGGGAGCTATCATTTGGTAATCATGATGGTGAATAGAGGTTTATATTTCCTAAATGATAGATGTGATACCATAAGGTTTGTGAGGGGGAAAGTATGTTATGATTCTGAAACGCTTAGAGTGACCCCTTGTTAGTTATGATGATGAGTAGACATTTGTGAATCCTTGGAGGCTTGAGGTGATGTTCTAATGATTGTGAAATTGAATATATGACATGATTTCTGAGTTTCTTCGAATATGCCTAAATGATGGTAATGATGCCTGAATGCTTGTGATGCTTGAATGAATGATGATGCTTTACTTCTATGTTATCGAGTCCTGGGGGTATTTATACCCAAAAATAGAGTTGTTGTCTAGAGCCCGTGTCAATTTCTCGATAATTCCAACCGGGCCATGATTTTCAAAACTTAGCGAACTATAGAACTCTGTATCCTCAAACAAGTGCGAAGCTTAATAAAGCTCAGTAATCTCAGTTATCTCTGTAATCTCTGTATCGCTAGTAATCTAGCCTCAGACCTATACTCAGCCCAGTCCTAATGGAATTCAAGTGATTCAATTCTAATCTCAGAAATGATTCGAATAATCTAATCAAGATATGTATTATCAGTCAATACCGTGATTCGATATTGTTTCTGCCAGATCTAGAACCAAGTGATCTCAGCGTATTTCAGTTAGATCATTTGAGAAACATGATCATATAAATAGATTCAACTTCATTGTGTTCATTCTAAGGATTCAGTAAGAGTCTTTCAATTGGGAGTAGAAACTAGCACCGAGCGAGGAAAGGGATAGCGATTCCTCCCATCAGAAAGAGAGGCCGAAGTTGTTAGTAGAAATCCCTGAACTTTAGAACTTCATAGCCAGCGCAGGATACAAAAGTCCCTATCAGTAGAGGTTGCCACCGTCAGAGAGGTTGACTATTATATTACCTCGGGTCTACTTCCTGCGAGGGTCATCCCATCAGAGAGGCTTGACCCGAGAGTGAGTCTTTACCCGTAGAATGATATTGATGCCTTTATAGTTGGGGTTACAGGTTGTACCCCACCTGTGGTAGGTCGGGGCATGTCGATTAAGTGACTACTTCCCACAGTTGCAGTTTCAGTATTAATCTTTAAAAGTCAATACCATCTGGTACAGTCGTCTATCTTAGTAAGGAACTCAGATGGTTTTATTGATTCATGGACCATCCCATCAGATAGGCTTGGCCTCATATACAGATACTTACTATCATATTTAAAGATCTCCCATCAGAGAGGCTTGATATCAGTCTCAGATCATGTTGAATATTCTTATTATCATATTTAAAGATCTCCCGTCAGATAGGCTTGGTCTCCTTCTCAAAATTTGTTAAGTATTCTTGTTGTCGGATTCAGATATAATCCTATTTTCTTATCATTGATAAAGCTTCCAAAGTTATCTGTTAGAAAAGTTGAATTTATGTCGGTTGAAAGTGGTAAGCTCAGAACTTAGTCTTTGATATAAGTATACTCAGATCCTCAGTGATCAGTAGCAGATGAGTCAGTGGTTCAGTATCTCAGTGATGGTAGTAAGTTTATCTCGCAGTAAAGCAGTATCCAAGGTCAAGTCTCTAGAGTTGTGATGATTATAAGTATGATTTATGCATTCATGTATATGTGTTTGTTTTCATACGGTATTCTCGTGATCATTTAGGTTATACATATTTTGCATGCATGAGCCCTTGCATTTAGCCTTACCCCGTCTACATACTCGGTATATTTTGTGCTGACGCATTTGTGCTATGGTGTCTCATTTGACACCATAGGTTTAGAGGCATAGGACCCAGAGTATCACCAGCAGATTAGTCCCAGTCAGCAGCAGTAGCAGTGAGTCCTCTTTTTTCGAGGATTAGTTTCAGTTTTCTATTATTCATATCAAAGTTTCATTTACTTTCAGTTGACGGAGTTAGTTGGGGACCTGTCCCATCAACTCCACAGTTTAGTCAGATTAAAGGCTTTTTAGACGGATGTATTGTATAGTATTCAATTTTATATTTTGAGTATTTATATATGTGTTGAACCTTATGGCTAGTTTCTGTATTTATTCCAAATATAATGCAGTGTACAAGTACAGATATGAGTAAAGGGTTAGCTTGTGGTCCTTCGGGGTCATAAGCACCATGTGACATCTCGAGATGGGATCTCGGGGCGTTACAAAGGACTAGGGAAAAAATAGATTCATTGTGAGGTAAACGGGAAGGTGAGAGGATTCATAGAAATAAACAGGCATATAGGCTCAAATCAGGGATCAAAAGATATTATTGACATTAGAAAAGTCACGTAGGCTAAAAGTGGATTACAATTAAAAATGGGCTATGATCCTTTCCTAACCTCTATACTACAACCTAGGTATGACTAACAGGGTAAGTTGTAGATTCGGCACATAGCAGGAGCTGAGTAAGACCTCATACACACATGGCACACAAGTACATCGCATAGCACTACTTATCCGATTTATGCAATTTGTTCAACAAAAATCATCAAGTTGCCAGACTAATGCCACAAAAAGATGCATCACAGTCACAAATGAATGCAATTCACACAGTTATAAACTTAGATTAATGGAGCGGCGCTCAAAAGTCACAAAGCAAGATAATTACCTCAATTACCTGTATTACTCCTAATTATCTATTAGAAATTGTTACAACAACATCCTACCCTACACCCTGAACTTAAAATTTAAAATAAAGCTAAACTGAGGGTTAAAGTATACCTGGAATGGATCAATCCCGGGGTTCATGGGTTGCCTCCCATGCAGCACCTAATTTAACATCGCGGCATGACTCAGGTATCTCAATTACTTCAGACTTCATCGAGACAGATAATGGTGACACTTTTCATTAATTCTATCAGACCAATGTAAAGCTTGACACGTTGCCCATTTACCTTAAAGGTACTTCCATCATCGTTTTCAAGTTCCACTACTCCAGATAAGTAGACTTGGCTAACTTTAAAAGGGCCTGACCACTTAGATTTCAGCTTACCTAGGAACAATTTGAGTCTGGAATTGAATAGAAACACTATGTCACCGTTTTGGAAGTCTCATTTCTCTATCCTCTAATCATAGTATTTTTTTCATCTTTTCTTTATACAGATTTTCTCGTTCATATGCCCTGAGACGGAATTCATCCATCTTATTCAGTTACCCCAGTCTTAGCTTTGTTGCCTCCTTCCAATTCAAATTCATCCTTTTGAGTGTCCATAAGGCTTTGTGCTCCAGATCTATTGGTAGGTGGCAAGCTTTTCCATAGACCAGCTGAAATGATGACATGTTAATGGGTGTCTTGAACTCAGTCCGATATGCCCACAGGGCATCATCGAGCTTTCAAGACCAATCTTTCCAGGTAGTGTTCACCGTTTTGGCTAGGATGGCTTTAATCTCTCGATTTGACACCTCCACTTGCCCACTAGTTTTTGGGTGGTATGGAGTAGCTACTTAATGCTGTTTCACCCCATATTTTGCTAAAGCTACTCAAACCAGTTTGTTGCAAAAATGAGATCCTCCATTACTTATAATAGTATATGGTGCTCCAAAGAGAGAGAAGATGTTCTTCTTGAGAAAAGAAACAACCCTCTTCCCTTCATTATCAGACAATGCTACAACTTCAACCCACTTCGATACGTAGTCAACAGCAACTAAGATATATTCATCCCATACAAGCTTATAAAAGGACCCATGAAATCAATTTCCCAAACATCAAATAATTCCACTTCAAGCATCTTAGTCAAGGGCATCTCATGTCTTTTGGAGATTGACCCCTGCCTCTGACATTGGTCTCATTTCAGCAAAAACTTATGGGCATCCTTGAACAATGTTGATCAGTAATATCCACTCTATAACACCTTCCTAGCCATTCGGTCGTCTGCATGGTGACCCCCAACTGGGGAAGCATGACATGCTTCCAATATGCGTAATATATCTATTTTTAGTACACATTTCCTTATAATATTGTCCACACATCACTGAAAAAGGTATGGTTCATCCCAGAAGTAATGGGTCACATCATGCAAGAATTTTTTTCTTTGATAGAAAGAAAGGTTTTCTAGGATGACCTCACTCACAATATAATTTACATAATCCGCATACCAAGGCAATTTTTACACAGCAGTAACCAGGATCTCCTCATTACGAAATGCATCATTGATCTTCGTTTCACCACTAATTTCCTATTCACCTTCTATTCTAGACAGATGATCTGCAACCTGGTTTTCACAACCTTTCCTATCTTTAACCTCAAAGTCAAATTCTTGCTGCAGCAATAACCATCTAATCAGCCTTGGTTTTGCAGCCTTCTTAGCCATCAGATACTTTAAGGAAGCATGGTTGGTGTGGACCACCACTTTGGTCCTAAGCATATAAGCTCTAAACTTCTCAAAATCATACACTACAGCCAGAAGTTCTACTTTAATGACGGTGTAATTCTTTTGAGCTCCATTCAGCACTTTCCTGGCGTAATATGTCAGATGAAACAGTTTGTCCCTCTTTTGTCCTAATACAGCTCCAAGGGTAATACCACTGGCATCACACATGATCTTAAATGGTCTTGACCAGTCAGATGCAACAATAATAGGGGCCTTAACCAACTTCTTTTTAAGGCATTCAAATGCCTTTAAGCACTCATCATCAAAGGAAAACTTCACTTCTTTCTCCAAAAGTTTGCAAAGTGGATTTGTAACTTTCAAGAAGTCTTTTATAAATCTCTAATAAAAGCCTGCATCTCTAAGAAAACTACGCACTCCCTTCACTGAAATGGGAAGTTGTAGTTTCTCAATAGCTTCCACTTTTGCTCAATCAACTTCTATCATTTTTTCAGAAATTTTATGGCCGAGAAAAATGCCCTCCTTTACCATGAAATGGCATTTTTCCCAGTTAAGCACCAAATTAAATTCAACACATCTTTGTAAGGCTAGATTTAGATTTTCTAAAAACATCTCGAATGAATCACCCACCACAGAGAAATCATCCATGAATACCTCTATGGTGTCTTCTACCATGTCTGAAAAGATAGACATCATACATCATTGAAAAATGGCAGGCGCATTGCATAGCCCAAATGGAATCCTCTTAAATGAAAAGGTGCCATATAGGCATATGAATATCGTCTTCTTCTGATCTTCAGGAGCAATGCAGATTTGGTTGTATCCAGAATAACTATCCAAGAAGAAATACTACCCCCTTCCAGCCAATCGATCAAGTATTTGGTTCATAAAGAGCATCGGTAAGTGGTCTTTCAGAGGCCAAAAATTCATCTTATGGTATTCCATGCAAACTCTCCACCCAGTTACAGTCCTGAGTGGAATCAACTCATTTTTTTCATTAGCAACCACTGTCTTGCCCCCTTTTTGGGCACGTATTGAACTGGGCTCACGCACTTGCTGTCATAAATAGGGTAAACCACTCCTGCATCGAACCACTTAATAATATCGTTATTAAAGACCTCTTGTATTGGTGGTTTAATATGGCGCGATGCTCTATGGTTGGAACACAATCTTCCTTAAGTTGAATTTTATACATGCATATGCCCGGGGGAATGCCAATAATATCTGCAATAGTCAAGCCTATAGCTCTCTTGTGCCTCTGAAGTTCTGAAATAAGTGTGTTTACCTGTTGCTCATTCAAATCAGCTGTAATAATAACATGTAGAGTGTTCCCGTTGCCCAAAAACATGTATTGGTAAGTGTCTAGGCAGTTCTTTCAATTCCAATATCGGTAGATCGTCAATAGATGGCTTGGCTGGTTGTGTTGGTCGATTAGCAAGGTCAAGGCCTAGATTTTTAGGAGAATAAGGATATGAATCCATTCCTATCAAAGTACAAATGGTATCTTCATACTCCCCAATGCCTTCACTATCATAATTTATTATAATTGCGGTCAAAGGTTCGATGAAAAGTTGCTCGGATATGGATACTTCCTGTCCATCCTCATAATACACATCAACTACTAAGAATACACTCATTTCTTTATGTTACTTCATTGAATTATCCACATCAAACTGGACCACTTCATTATTTATCCTGAATAAGACCTCATTCGCTGTCAAATCAATCAACACACTTTCGGTTGCGAGGAAAGGTTGACCCAAAATTATGGGCACCTCGAAGTCCACCTTGAAATCTAGAATGATGAAGTTTGTAGGGAATATAAATTTGGACACCTTCACCAACACATCAAACAGAATGCCAATAGGTCGCTTTACTAACCTATCCGCCATCACAAGTTGCATGTTGGTAGGCGTGGGATTTCCCAGACCCAACTTTCTATAAATAGTCAGTGGCATCAAATTAACACTTGCTCCCAAATCATATAATGCCTTGGCAAATTCCATAGTCCCAATTGTATAGGGAATAGTGAATGCGCCCAGGTCTGTTTTCTTTTGCACCAAGGTCCTTGTAGAAATAGCCCTACAATGGTAGAGATTTTCCTCCAATTCGTAGCTCACAACTCTTTTCTTAGTCACAAGGTCCTTCATGAATTTCACATATCCTGGCATTTGCTTAAATGCCTCAACTAAAGGCACATTTATTGTCAATAGCTTGAGCATTGCCATAAATTTGTTGTATTTGCATCATCTGCCTTCTTCTTCAATCGTTGAGGAAAGGGAGGTGGTGGTCTTGGGATAGTTTTCAACACCACTTCCTCTTCCTTCTCTCTTTTCTTATCCGAAGCATTAATGGAACTATCCATCTTCTCAGACTCCACTGGATTACTTATTTTGAATTCATTAACAACTACCTCACCATCTACAGATTAGTCCACAAAAGGTCCAGGTAATATCTTACCACTCCTAGTGGTAATAACCATGCATGAGCCATCATTCCACCAATTTTATACCATGTGACTTGATAATATTCCTCTTTCCCTCTAGTTAAATACTGTAGAAAGTTGGCTCATCTGCTGCTCCAACTGTTTGATTACGGTGGAGTATGAGTGCACCAACTGACTGATAGATGTCAAACTGGTCTTCATGGTGGTCACACCAGAGTTGGTTTACTCCACTCCCTTTAACAACTAGGCCATCATGTCCTCCATGAACATCTTTTCAGAACTTGTTGAAATAGCCTTACGATTTCCAAGAGAAACATATAGCCCGCTTCTGTGATTGTTATTCCTCCAATTTCCCTGCTTCTTATCTTTATAACCAGGCTTATTATAGTAAGTCCATCCTTAATTTCTTGGCTATTGCCTCATAAACCCTCTTGATTATTAACATAGTTAGCCTCTTCATTTGCATTAGCATCACTTCTATCCTGAGATCCCATTGCTTTTACCTTTTTAACCATGCTTAATAGCAAGTGCTTGGTCAGAAAATCCATCTGTTTTTAAGGTGGGCCATGTCTTGGTCACGCTCCTCTTATTTTCTGCATTTTTCTAAAGTAAAACCCACAAACACAGTAGGGCCAGCTACCACAGAGTCTCTGGTATGCCATGCCCGACTCTATTTGGTCATTTTTTCCAGCATCTCTGAAGCCTATGGGAATATAAGATCAATAAATGAACCACCAGCTGTATTGTCTACCATTGGCTTTGTGACAGAGTTAAGAGCCTTATAAAAAGTCTCTATCAAATATATATCCGTCATGTTGTGGTTCGAACACTGTGTCATCTTCTTCCTGAATCTTTCCCAGGTTTCATGCAAGGCTTCAGTCGGGAGCTTCCTGAAGTTGTTGATCTCATCCCTCAATTGTACCCTCCTGGAAGGCAGAAAGAATCTTTCTAGGAAAGCTTTTTTCAACTGCCTCCAGTTGGTTATAGAATCGAGTGTCAGCTTATTTAACCACAAGGTTGCCTCCCCAGACAGAGACAACGAAAATAATCTCAATCGAATAACATTCTGGGCCACTCCTAGGTTATCAAAAGATTTACAGATGGTGACAAAATTTACCAGGTGTAGGTTCGGATCTTCCCCAAGAAGGCCACCAAACAACCCCTTCAGATAAAGGAGTTGGATCATAGTACTCGTAATGTTGAACTTCGCTCTAGGTACCAACGGTGGAGAACTAATTGCACCAGTTGCACATTTCCCATCCATTCCATCATCATTATCATTCAGATCATACTGGACCGGCTGGTACTCTTGTCTTATTTGGAATGGATGGTTCCAGTCAACATTACGTGGCACTTATGTAGATATTTTCTCTGCATGCCTTGGGTTACTAGGGTTCAATAACTCCTTATCCCCCAAATCTTCGTCCTCAAGGTTTGGATGTCATCCATGTTGCCGGATATTTGGCACACTCACCTGAGCTCTAACTAAGGCTACCAGTCTGCCAGCCTCTTGTTGTTCTGTGAGGATTCTTTTTCGTTGAGGTTCCAGAATTAGTGGTAATCACGTTTCTACAGAACTTCTGGTGCTTGGCATACACTATAAAATCCTGCAAATAAACAAAAACAACAAATAAACATAAATCTAGGAAACTTAACTAACAGTCAATTAGCGCATACAAAATTCAGCTTACAACGGTAATCCCCAAAAATGGCTCCATTTTTTATAACGCTCAAATTAAACTCTTGAATAGGTGTAAGTGATCATTGTCAATACAAAACCCAACTAGATTGGGGTCGAATCCCATAGGGAATATGGTGTGAACTCAAGTTGTTTGCGATTTAATCCACTGATAGTTTAATGTTTCCTAAAATAGGGGGTTTAAGATTAACAAATAATTGTTTGTCACTTTAATTTTGGTGTTTGTAATCAAGAGTTTATGAATTAACAAGAATTATGTTCACTAGGGCTTTCGGTATATGACAGATGCTAGAGGTGATTCAAGATTCTCACGGTGGGTTGGATAACAAGCTATCTTTATCGATGTTATGCTTAAGTATATCTCGACCTAGTTAAGCGTTTAATTCGCTAATCCTCTCGAACTTAGGAAATTTCTGTTCACTGTCCAGATTTTAGCCCAGGTTAACCAACCTTGTTACAGCACTGATTATTAAACAAAGTATTTCTGAGTCACTATTGATAATTCACTTCCTACTATATTTGATTTCTTTCTCAAGAAAATCAAAGCAGGTGTGTCTACTATTTGCAACCAACAGACGTTAATTAAAACATCAGAATTATCAAGAGATCCTACCACCTATTGAATCTTGAATACTTAGCACCTCATCAAGACCTAACCCTAGATCCCACAATTCAGGTTAAGGGAGTTTAGCCACTCATGATGCAATGAACGAAACACATAATTGAATTCATGATTTGAAAGATAAACTTATAGAGATGAATAATAACTAGTGAATTGTAGATTAAATCACAAAGGAAAATCCAAAAAATACTGATAATAATCACTCAAAATAGTTGTGTTGTTAAAGACTAGGAGTAGAGAGAGAAAATATAGAAGTATGTTGTCAAAACTCAAGGTGTCGAATAATGTTTGGAATCATCCCCTAGAAAGCCCTAAAACAAAGCTTTAAATAGTTTATCCAAATTATGGAAACAAAATCAAGGTTACAGCTTTTCCTCAAAATAGACGACAACATCCATGATAGATTATCAGGAGTCTAACGACTTATCACGGATGTCGTCAGCTCCTCTTCACTTTTGGATCTTGCTATCTAAGATTGACGACGATGACGACGGCTTATCAGGATTTTGACGGCTTATCAAGAACATCATCATATTCTTGCTCCAATTCTCATGGCCTGTTTATGTCTGATGGTATCCTTGATGCCTTATCACCATCCTGACGGCCTATCATAAAATATTGTCAACTATTCCAGCTGAAACTCATCTCCTATTTAAGGCTGACGGTATTCATGATGACTTATGAAACCCTTGATGGCTTATAACAAAATATCGTCACAACTTCTACTTTAGGACAATTCTCTGTCTACTAATGACGACCAACCTGATATCTTATCATAGGGCAGATGACTTATCACAAATGTCGTCAGCCACACTTCTCTTCAACTTTCTTCAAATTTCAACCTTTTTGTTTCCATTTTTGTTAGTTCTCAATCATATCAGCTTAAACTGCAAAATCAAATATAAACTAATAAAAAATAACTAAAGTTGCTCAAGACCTTCCAATTATTTAGAGTTAAAAGCCTAAAATATGTCAGCATATGCTTACACATCAGATGGCCTATCACCAAATATTGTCGTAACTTTAATCTGAGTCCATTCTCTGTTTAAGGCTGACAACAACTCTGATAGCTTATCACAAGGCTGATGACTTATCAGGAATATCGTTAGCCACACTTCTCTTCTATTTGCTTCAGATTTCAACTCTTTTGCTTCCGTCCTAGTTGGTTCTCTTGCGTCTTGGCTTCTACTGCAAAATCAAAGATAAAACAATCAAAAATGACAAAAGTTGCTTAAGAGTTTGCAATTATTCTCAATTAAAAGCATCAAATGTGTTAGCATCTACTCACACATCAACACCCTCAACTTAAAACAATTGCTTGTCCTCAAGCAACTCAAACACAACTAAGAGGATACAAAGTACATTCGGTAGTCAATCATCCATATTATCTCAAAACATCTTCGCCATATCCAATGTCAGTCAATTCAAGAACAACTATGTATATTATTGAAGAACAACAATGTAACACACAGGAATCAATATACGACATTAATTTAGCTATAAAAACTATGCATGTACCAGTATTACACTATCCAAACAAGTTAGCAACTAGCAACATATCAGGTGTGCCCTCACAACAAAGAAATTCCCCTTTCTCATATAAATAATCATATATGTAACCATGGGGACAATCAAAGGACACTCACTCTATGAATGAAGTTCTAATCAATGTATGCCAAGTACCATAGGCTTGCCCTTATTTTCATTACCAAGATCTTCAGATAGGTCATCTAGGATCACTTTAGGTCTTTTCTTTGGCTTGTAATGTAGTCTAGGGGATGGTATGATACTCGATGGTATTTAAAGTGACTAAGCCTCCTTGACACTACACTAGCTTTTGGGGTCTCACTCATTTACCTTTTTCTACTTTCTCTTTTCTTGATCATACTTATTCAGGATGGGTGCGGTTCTTTTCTATAATTACTTTTTGTTTTACACAACTTTTCTTTTCTTGCTCATATCCATCGCACCCAGTTTTTTATTCTTTTTCTTTTACTCTACCTTTCTTCATACTTATTTTACATCACACACCCCTATGATAGCCACCATCAACTTAGGCCATTGCCTAAGTCAAGGTGCATAGTGTCCAAGGAGGACTAGGGCTAAAACAGGTTCATTATGATATAAAAATGGGATAGTGATAGGTATCATAAAAACAAATAGGCTATTTAGGCAAGAAATAGGGATCAAGGGATATTCTACATATAGGGAAGGTCATTTAGGCTAAAAGTGGGCTAATATCAAAACGGTCTATGATCCTTTCCTAATACCTATCCTTCAACTTAGGTAATACTAATCGGGTAAGTTCTGGATTCAACATACATAGGGGACAAAGTAAGATCTCACACACATATAGCACACAAGTATATCACAAGTTACTACTCATTCAGTTCATGCAGTTGTTTAGTATTAATTGTTGGATCACTATAACTAATGCCATACAATGATGAGCAGTGGTCACACTTAGATGTAAATCACATATTTAATCCTTTAGAACTTTGGAGAGGTGCTCAAAAATCAAAAAAAACAAGTTAACTGCCTTAGTTACTTGTATTTCTCCTAGTCAGTTACAAAATTTTACAACAATAATTTACCCTACACCCTCAACTTAAAATCAATGAAAAACTAAACTAAGGGTTAGAGTATACCTGGAGTAGATCAAGCACGGGGATCATGGGTTGCCTCTTATGTGGCACCTTATTTAACATCGAGGCTCGACTCAGGTATCTCCATTACTTCAAACTTTGTTGAGACAGATAGTAGCAATACTTTCATCGAGTCTTTTGGACCAATATAAAGTTTGAATTGTTGCCCATTTACCTTGAAGATACTGCCGTCTTTATTTTCAAGTTCTACTACTCCAGATGAGTAGACTTGACTAACTCAAAACGGGATTGACCACTTAGATTTAAGCTTACCTGGGAACAGCTTGAGTCTGGAATTAAATAGAAGCACCAAGTCATCTTTTTGGAAGTCTCGTTTCTCTATCATCATGATATTTTTTTGTCATCATAGAATACATCCATGATTGAGAAAACACTCATCACTTTTTTCTGTTTCATGGATGAATGTATTGTGAATCTTTCTTCTTTGTTATTTAGCCTGAACTTTAGCTCATTCAACTCCATGTCCACTATCACTCTCCTAGTTGCAAAGAATAGTTTGCCGAGGATGATGGGAACTTCAAAGTCCACCTATTAGTCTAGGACTATAAAATCAGCAGGCAGTATAAAGTCGGCCACCTTTACCAATACATCATGTAATATGCCCACTGGCTACTTTACAGACCTATCTGCCATCACCAATTGCATGTTCATCGGGGTAGGATCCCCCACACCTAGCTTCTTGTACAAAGCGAGTGGCATTAGGTTTATATTGGCCCCTAGATCACATAGGGCCTTAGCAAAATTTAGAGACCCAATTGCATATGGAATAGTGAATGCTCTACGGTTGGCCTTCTTCTGCACTAAGGATTGTATAGAAATGGCACTACAAAGGTACAGATTACTGTCCGCTTCTTTTTTACCAAATTCTTCATGAATTTGGCATATCCTAGGATTTTCTCTAGTGCCTCAACCAATGGCACATTACTGTCAATTGTCTAAGAATTGCCGAGAAGTTACTGAATTTTGCATTATCAGTTTTTTTCTTTAATTTTTTAGGAAAGGAAGGTGGTGGTCTTGGGAGAGTTTTTAACACTTCCTCATTCTCCTTCTCTTTCCCTTTTTCCATAGCATCATTAGAACCATCCAGCTTCTCAGACACCACTGGAAATTCTTCTTTGGGCTCATCCTCTTTCTCAGTCACATCTTTAACCAAAATTTTGCCCACAGAAGGGACGGGTAATATCTTACCACTTCTAGTGGTAATCGCCATACATGAACCATTATTCTACAGATTCTAGACCATATTACTTAGTAATGTTCCACTCTTTCTCTGGTTAAATGCTACAAAGATTTGGCTCATCTGCTACTTCAACTATTTAATTGTGGTGGAGTGTATGTTTACCAACTGACTAATACATGACAGATTGGTCTTCATGGTGGTCACACTAGATTTGGTAGCCTCCACTTCCTTCAAAAACTTAGCCATCATGTCCTGCATAGACATCTTTTCAGAACTTGTTGTAGCAGTCTCATGATTTCCATGAGGGACATATAGCCCTCTCCTATCATTATTGTTCCTCCAATTTCCCTGCTCCCTATCTTTATAACCAGGCTTATCACAATAATTCAGACCTTTATTCCCTTGGCTATTGCCTTAGAAACCCCCCTGATTATTAATATAGCTCGCCTCTTCTTCTGAATCAGCATCAACTCTATCTTATGATCCCACAGCTTTCACCTTCTCAGTTTTGCCTGATAGCAAGTGCTTGGTTAGCAAGTCCATCTATATTTTTAGGTGAGCCATGTCTTGTTCATGCTCCTCATCTCTTCTGCATTGTTCCGTAGTCATACCCATAGAAATAATGGGGCTGGCTACCACTAAGTCTCTGGTATGCCATGCCCGACTCTGTTTGTCCATTCTCCCTAGTATTTTTGAAGCCTCTGGAAATGTAAGATCAACAAATGAACCACCACCAACATTATCTATAATTGGTTTTGTCGTAGAGTTAAGAGCCCTATACAAAGTTTCCGTCAAGTGTATGTCTGTCATATTATGGTTCGGACACTGCGTCAGTTTTATTTTTTATCTATCCCAGGTTTTATACAAGGCTTCAGTTGGGAGCTGCCTAAAGTTGTTGATCCCATCCCTTAACTGGACCCTCTTGGAAGGAGGAAAGAACCTTTCTAGGAAAGCTCCTTTCAACTGCCTCTAGTTGGTTATAGAATCGGGTGTCAGCTCATTAAGCCACAGTGTTGCCTCTCCAGACAGAGACAACGGAAACAATCTCAATCGGATAGCATTCTGACCCACTCCTAGGTTATCAAAAGATTTACAGATGGTGACAAAGTTCACCAGATACAAGTTGGGGTCATCCCTAGGAAGGCCACCAAACAACCCCTACAAGTTATGCCTAAATGTCTCTCGACCTACTTAAGCATTTAATTACCTAATCCTCTCGGACTTAGGTAATTTATATTTACTAACTAGACTTCACCTCAGGTTAATCAACCTTGTTACAGCGTCAATTATTAAATGGAAGTTTAGTGTTTCCAAGTCCCAATCAATAATTCACTTCCTACTATATTTGATTTCTTATCTCAACCAAATCAAAGCAGGTAATCTCAGAATTATCAAGGAGTCCTATTAATTTTAGAATCTTAAGCACATAGAATCTTACTAAGATTTAACCCATAGATCCCATAATTCGGGTTAAAGATATTTAGCCTCTCATAATGTAATAAGCAAAACAACTAGATGTATTCGTAATTTAAAAGATGAACTTACCACAAGATGAATTGTAACTAGTGATTCTCAGATTAGATCACACTATAAATCCCAAAATATTAATGAAAATCTCTTCAAATTTAATTGTTTTGCAAGCCAAGAAACTAGAGAGAAAGTAACAATATACGTGTGTCCCAAAATAGGTTCAGAATTTCTTAAAAAACCCTAAACTATGCTTTAAATAGTTCACCCTAATTATGGAAACAAAATCACAGAGTTCAACAATTTCTCGAATTAGATGACGACATTCATGAAACTTTATTAGGAGTTTGACGACTTATCATAAATATCATCAGCTCCTTCTTTAGTTTTAGCACTTTCTGCTTAAGGATGACGATGAAACCTAATAACTTATCAGGTCTTTGATGACTTATCATAGATGTCATCAATTATTCACTTCATCTCTCATGTTCTGCCTTAGGATAACTACAAACCTAACGGATCATCAAACTTATGATGGACTATCACCAAATATCGTCGCAACTTTCAGCTGAGGTCCATTCTCTGTTTAAGGCTAATGGCGACTCTGATAGCTTACCACAAGGCTAATGACTTATCAGTAATGTTGCCAGCCACACTTTTCTTATATTTGATTTAGATTTCAACTCTGTTGCTTCCGTCCTTGTTGGTTCTCTTACATCTTGGCTTCTACTGCAAAATCAAAGATAAAACAATCAAAAAAAACAAAAGTTGCTTAAGACTTTGTGAATATTCTTAGTTAAAAGTCTCAAATATGTTAGCATCTGTTCACACATCAGAGCCGTAGCCAGGCGGCAGAAAACTAGCCTTGGGCAGTACAACATATTGATGGAAGTTATTGCAAGGCTAGTGATGTGAATGGTGTGTCATGAAGAACTACGCCATGCGTTCCCTCCCTGCTACAAAGCTTGCCTGCTAGTGTGATTTCATTAAATTATTAGCCAACTCCTAATGGACTTAGGCTTAAAAGGATCCACCTCTATAAACAACTAAAGCACTACCTGCAGTCATTTACTTATGACTTTTTTAGAGAAAAATAGAGATAACAAGGGGTTTATGAGGGTTCTTCATCTTTAAACTCTACTGCTCATTACTTTGGTATGATTACATTAATGCTTTAATTTCTTTTTGATTATTAGTTTCTAAATACTCTTATTCTGGGGTTACGGCTAGAACATGACTATGTAGTACTTTATTTAAATCATTGAATTTTGTTTGTCATTTGACTGATTTCATGTTCTTATTCGTATTATTTTAGTGTCTGGAAAACATTAGAATAAATGGATAATTCTTGTGTAAACTGACCATGAGAATGTAAGAATAGGATGAAGAACATGGAGGATAAGGTCCTTTCTAGCTTAAAGCTAGGGTTGATTCACATATTAGATAGCAATATACTTAGTTTGCCTTATCTGGTTATATACGGGATGAAAACATTAATGTTTTTGAATTTAAAATTCACATCCCCACTAAACGATATAGTTATGAGGCTAGTTGAAATGGGTGATTTAGAGGATGACCATTCCCAAATTGTATAATTAACGCCGAAATCAACAGTTAGAGAAATAAAGCTCATTAAGATGAATTAATATTATACATGATTGTTTTAAATGTCGCAACCCTAGAATTTCCCCTGGTATTCCTTACAACCTTTGCTCAAATATTCAATGTTTTATCTTATTACTTTTGCAACACTCAAAACAATACAATTTCACTAACTTCCTTGATAAATCTCAGTACTTGCCCAAAATATTACTAGACATTAAATTAAATAAATTTCTATATTGATAGCCCTTGTGGGTTTAATATCCGGCTTGAAACAGATTCTCTATAACTTGCTACAATCACATGAACTTGCAAGTGCATTTGGACACAACAGATCAACATGGTTATTGTGATACCATTTATGAAATCTGGTGAACCATGGAACCATGAAATCAAGTGTTTCTTAAAAACAAAGGAATATTCGGTGCATGCTAATTGAAATTAAAAGAGAACTATTTGGCACCTGGCCAATGATTTCTTATTGAGCGGGGAGAATTTATATTAAAGAACCGCATATCTGAACCTATTGAGATATGTAATCACTTAAGAAGATGAAAAAATTAATAAAAAAGTACATTTTGGTGTATGTGGACCGCACATGAATTATGTTCTAGCAAAAATCATTCAAGAAGGATACTATTGGTTGACTTTGGAAAAAGATTGTTTCCTCTTTGTCTACAATTGTCATCAATGCCAAATTCACAATGACTTAATTTACTTGCCTTTGTCAAAGTTTCATCCTATGTCAACTTCTTGGACATTCAATGCGTGTGCATGAACTTTATTGTGCCAATTGATCCAAAAGCTTCTAAAACACTCTATTTTTAGTTAATTTCCATTGACTACTTCACCAAAAGGGCGGAAGCAGCCACTATCAAATTAGTACCCAAGAAAGCAGTGGTACACTTTGTTTATATCAACATCGTATGTTTCTTTTGTATACCGAAGACCATTATTATAGACAGTACATCCCATCTTAAAAGTCAACTAATGAAGGAGGTTTACAAGCAATTTTAAATTATATATCTCCACTCTACCCCTTGTGACCTAAAGCATACGGAGCAATTGAAGCAGCAGACAAAAAAATCAAAAAGATTATCAAAAGGATGGTCGAGGGAATAAGACAATGGAACAATAAACTACCTTTTAGTCTCTTGGGATATCACACAACTGTCAGTACATTAGTTAGTGCAACTCCCTACTTATTGGTTTATAGGACCAAGGTTGTCATATCTGCTGAAGTTGAAACCCCCTTACTTTAAACTCTTTCAAAAATGGAGATTGATGACATAGAGTGGGTTAATTCAAGGCTCAAACAATTATCATTGATAGATGAAAAATGGTTAACGGTAGTTTGTGTTAGCCAGTTATACCAACAAAGGATGGATCAGGCTTATAACAAGAGGATGAATCCAAGGAACTTAGAGATAGGCCAACTTGTTTGGAATCACATACTCCCCCACTAAGAGGAAGCTAAGGGAAAATCTTCCGAGACTTATCAAGGACCTTATATTGTTAAGAAAGTGTTGCCAAATGGAGCTTTTCTACCTCCCAATATAGAGGGAGAGGCAACATAAGCTTTTCTACCTCCCAATATAGAGGGAGAGGCAACATACATACTCCCTCCGTTCAAATTTATTTTTCACTATTTTCATAATTTGAATTCCATTTTTACTTGTCATTTTTGACAAATCAAGAAAATACAAAAAAAATTCTCCATGTTTTACCCTTTGCATTAGTTACTTATTCTCCAAATCATTTTCCAATACCTTTTACTAAAAATCAACTAGTTGGGGCAATTTGGTAAAGTCACTATATCAATAATTATTTTCTTAATAGGTATGCCAAGTCATAATGTGACAAATAAATATGAATAGAGGAAGTAGTCATTAATTCTTACTCAGACAAAAGGTACTATTACTGACATTTCTACTTTGACACCTTTTTCTCTCAACATTATCTGATTCGGATGATGAAAGATCTCATTCTATTTAGCCAATAACAAAAAACCTCCAATAGACCTTTTGAGATTTTATTTACGACCCTTTGCTTTCCCTTTTTGGAAACCAACACCAAAAAACAAAAACAAACAAAACAAAATAAAAAATACATATTTCTATTGAAGTACGTTTGATCTGATCTCAAAAGGATATGTAGGACATCTTATTTTGGTGATCGGTCCAATCAACCGAAATATCATCAATCACAATTCCAATACTCAAAGAATTGGGGCATTTCTTACTATATTCAACAGTTTCAATGTTGTAATTCGTCTGAAGTTTTTTTATTTGTCTTACCAAGACCTTATGATTAATTTTTGAGAATTTCTAGTGTAATGCACTATAAAATATGTGATTTGTAGGCAAATTAAAGAAAAATGAGAGAGTTATAGGTGAAACCCCTCACAAGCACCATAAGGAAACAAAATGCTAAGCTAAAGAAATAAAAAATTAGAGTCTTATAGGTGAAAACCCTCAGGGGCACCATAAGGCGATGTTATATTAACAAAAAAGAAACAAATAATGAGAGAATATTTTAGGTGAAAACCCTCACAGGAACCATAAAGCAATGATGAGTTCAAAAATTAATGAGAATGTCTTACGGTGAAAATCCCCATGTGTATTGTAAGGTGATGACAAGTTAGAATGAAATAAATGATAGAGGTTAGATAGTAACAATCCACAAAGGTCAAAATTGATTTAATAAGAGTTTACAATCCTGGCATACAAATGTCCAAGATAAATGATTCAAGTTTAGATTGAGTTGTGACCTTCTTAGAGATTTAGTCGGCTTTGGTAGATCAGAATTCCGGTCCAAAGAGCATGTCAAGTTTCATTAAAGTCGATACATATCTCTAGATATGCTTCTTCCCTCTTTCCATGAAAGAGACACGTTTTGTTTAACCATAACTCATTTAATTTTTTATTTGTAATTTTTTGTTTTATACCTAATAAATCTTTGAGACCATTTTGATTATATAAAATGCTAAAGCTAATCAAAATCCATACAACTATAATTTCCCAGCGGTACAGGGCATAGAATGTTTGTCATGCATAGCATCGACAATGGCGTAAAACTATTTGTGATAAACCCTGATATACACAACATACAAAAAGCATACTATTACTTTGAGGCATCAAAAAGGTAAATCAACAATATATTTTAAGGAATAGATTGGTTACACCATAGGTGCAAAATAACTGTGGATTAAAATAGCTAAGACTCGGGTTTAAAAAGAAAGGATCAAAGCCTCGAAACAAATTTTTTAGCGACCGATAGAGACAATTATATAGATATCCACCAAACATAAAGGAATTTTTACATGTTATCAAGGACACAAACCAACCATCATTTCTAAAACTCATAAATTATTCTTTCATCAAACAAGATAAAGCAATTTCAAGAATTACGTGGAAAAGGGAGAGCACCACAAAGTAAAGTTTTCTAAATATTTACTCTTATTTGATAATCATATTATTCTGAGTTTGCATCATAGATGTAATTACCCCAAATGATGTTATGTTTGAAAACACCCCAAAAATAAATTTTGATAAATAATATCCTCAAACTGGACCTTAGTAGAATCAAATCGGGTTGATAAAATAAGGCCCAAAGTGGTTGGGCCAAGAGGCCAAAAGAAAGTGGGATGATCTAGTTCCTACAACTTCAGTAGTTACATAACTGCTGCACTGGTACGACAGTAGACAACTGAAAGGAATTTTACCCCCGCCCCCCCATTATATCTCAAGGTCATCCCCTTCCTCCAAAAACTTTCTAAAAAAACCCTCCCCTTCCTCCGAAAACTTTCTAAAAAGCCCTACTTCCCTAACCATAAGATTTCAGTTATCGAGATTTATGAGAGTGATTTTAAGACACCCAGTAGGAACTCCACATTGTAAGACACTTAGCACTCGCAGGACAACTCACTCAACTTAATAGCATCATGGTTTGTCTATGAGGTAGGTTATGGTTTATTTACTATAGAAATTTTACATGGTTTAAATTTATTTATCATGGATAGTAATGTCGGAAGTTCTCTTGCATTGATCCTTCAGGAATAGTGTTTGGAAGGAAGAAATATATGAAATATGGTAGGCTTAATAATGTGGTTAATTTTTGTTGTACTATAGCGATGTGATATTTTGGTGTGGAATGTGTTGAAACTTGTGAGAATCTTGACTAGTCGAGTGAATTTTGTATTTTGTAAGCAAGGTGTAAGTTAAGTACTAGAAAAACAAGGAGTGATATTAAGCTAGGGTGTGATAGGGGTGCTCTTGGTGTACCAATAAGTGAGAATGAGTGCACAGAATCTATGCATGTCATCACTTGTATCCCAAAAATACAATCATTAGCATCTAAACGTCCATAGACTATGTAAACATCCAACCGATATCGTAATCACAACCTTGGACCCAGTAAAACATAACCAACATAACCATAACATCATAATATGGGAAACCATGATAATCAATCGAGTCTAGTAGTAATCCTTATACTAAAGGGGCCTTATCCTCAACTATTTCTAACAAGTTTCACATCTTAAGGGTTGATTCACCCTTCTATCAGCCAGACTCATAATTTAGGCTATGTCATGGTGTACTACCCGTAATCACATCATAATCTTCTTACCTAATATCTAATATATATAATACTTTGTCTCATGAAAAAGAGTAGACAGAAACCTACCTCGCTGCGAAATTGCAAGTCCTTGAATCATCCACAAATTGTCAGTCTTTGCTCAACCATCTCAAAATATCACCATGCTATCAAAATAGTAACCTACACGTCATAAAGAGTAAAACAAGAACAATGTTTCTATATAAAGGGTCATTTCTGAATTCGGGTCAAGAACGGGCCCGTGAAGCTCGTAAATGGAAAACAAAATTAAATCTATCACGAGATCTCTCGAAGGATAAGGTATATGTGCTCAAAAGTTGAGAACAAATGGCCCATAAATCGTGGACCAAATCAGCCCCTAAGGTTTAAGGATTAAAGACCTAATATCTTAGAATTTACCATGAAAATGATGGAAAATTAGTGGGAAATGACCAAGGAGTGTTAGGTTAACTTACTGTAGCTTCAATGGCTAATTCCCCTGGGTAATAGAAAATGATGAAAAATCGAGTTAGAAAGGGGATTTAATAAACCCCGGGTTCCACTTAAGCGTCACCCAGTCGCTTTAGTAAAGGTTGTTTAAGCAGCTCCTCGACCGCTCAAGCGGTCAGGCATAGGAACCAGGTACCACTAAAGCAACGCCTAGACCGCTAAAGTGGTGTTGACTAAAGTTTTCTCATAAGCAGCCCTTGGCCAAATGGACAAGGCCGCTAATACAACCTAATGTCACTAAAGCAATGACCTCTTAAGTGGTCAAATGGCCACTTAAGCTGTTTCACCAGAAACCTAATGCATCAGATTTTAGAAGTCCAAAAATGGAATCCGATCGGGTGCTCGGGATTTATTTTGAACCCCGTACGCAAAAATGAACTATGCTGCCATACTAAATTAAATATTCCAAACTTAATGAAACCATCCAAACTTTATTCACGATTGTTTTGACTAAATATAGGGCCCACATCGATCATTGTATTTTTCATATAATCCATCTAATAGCCCAAGATGAGTTTGGATGCCTGGGGACCTTAACCAAGGGACCCCATAGACTAAAATCATTATTTCAGAGTTGATGTTGCTGTCAAAATTCCCATTCGAGGTTATTACTATGAGTTTTGGTTTGAGACTAATTCTTTAATATAGAAATCTCTAAAATTGGGAAATGAACCTAAAAATCAAACAAACTGGTTCACAATCAAACCAATAGTTTTGGTAAGTCAAAAATAACCTGTAGTTGCTGTGGGAAGGATCGAAATGCCAACAACGCTTGTGAATCGAGTAAATGACCTAGATGGTCAATCAATATCCACTACTAAAAGACTTTCATTTGCGAAATTCAATTGATAGAAAGATCACAAAAGCTCGAAGGGAAAAGGTACTAGGCCACATGCTCTGATAACAACTCTCTAAAGAACGTCTAAGAAGAGAATGTTTCCAAGGGATTTTTCCACAGGTATCTCTTTTTCAACCAACTTTCTTTCTTAACTTCTCAAACAACCAAAACTCAACCTCCACAACCAACCAACCTCCAACTAAACCGAGAAAGGTTGTTGCATGCAAATCATAACCATAACACACTAATACTAGAGAGATACCACCACAAATAAGTGAAGACACATCCAAGCCAAAATTAAATGAAGGTGTAAGTCATTTGATCAACTCCAATTCCCAAAAATACCATTCTTTTTCCTTTCTGAACCTGCTATCCACTCCAAAGCTAGAAGAAAGTCACCTGAGTCCTATCCACGCAATTCTGTCACACTATTCTCAAAGAACTAAAGTTGATCCACCAAAACTCCATAATGACAAGTATGAGAATATATCTATAGGGTTTTACCTGGGTACAGAAATGGCAATAACTAATGTCTGCAATCTATACCAATGCTACAACTAGTCTAAATGACCCTCAAACTAATAGTTAGGAGTCTGAAGCACAAACACACGCCACTAACGATCCTCTCCAAGATGTCCCATCAATCAAAGATGGAGCCATATTGAATCAAACTTCAACATACTATTCCAGCTGAGTAGATCATCAAAAACTTGACGAAAACTAAAATCAATATCAAGGGTGGGAGAAACCATCCTCGAGTGTCAAGAGAACACCATCTCAATATTAATCAACCATAATTTGTTGGAACTGAAGAAGACCAAATAGATAGCTAATGAGTAGGCTTAGCTAGTCTATAAATGCAACCCTAACTGGGAATAATCTAAAAATGATTGAGATAAATCTATAAATGGAGGCTACATCCAAACTCTACTACTCCCAATAAAAATCTCAACAGCAAGGCAGAACTACTAGATCTCAACTATCTAAACCAATCTTGTAGATGGGTACACATCAACACTCCAAATCCATTGTAACCTCCAAGCTGCCATTCCAAGGCATCAAACCCAAAACTGAAGCCAACATGTCAAAACCAAGGCTAGTTACCCAAATCGACCTTACAATAAGAAACTATGCATATCCCCACTAAATCATGCCAAATCCAATGTTAAAATATAGTGGAAGAATAAAATCACTATAGAGGATACACCACAGGCTGAAAGCACAAGTAATCAACTCCATACCTGATGAAGGGCACGAATCATCAAAGCATACCCAAGAACTTACTATAGCTAAAAATTATACTAGCGATAACTAAAACTCTATAAACTCGGAGAAATGCAACCTTAGCCTAAAACGGCTCAATCCAATGCCCTATCTGAGCAGGGAATACTCGATTGGCCAACTTAAGAAGTGGTAAAAAAAAAAAGACCACCTATCTCTTTCTCCCCTAACTTTACTAGAATAAGGACCACATCATGATAAGAACAAAGTATCCAACTCTAATACCAATACATAATCAAACAATCACCAGGAGACAAACCCAAAAAAAAACATAAAGGCAAGTCTAATACCTCTCGATATTAACACCAAGACCACTACCAAGCGATGATCTATCTAAATCAAAATAATGGATACCAAACTAGTAAACCTTAGAAGTGGACTATAGAAAAGGAAAGCCAATACTAAAATCTCAGCTAGCCAGGATATAAGTCCTAGAAAATCAAACTCAAAATGGGAAATATAATTAAATTGCCAACTTTAGAACCATAGAAGACCACCCTACCTTCACTTAAATAATCCACTCAACAATCGATCTACCATTACTAGTATAAAAGTAAAACAACCAACCTTACTTTGCTATAAGAGAGAAATTATCCAATCGAGCTATTTTTCTAGACCGACGAACAAGAATCACAAGGAAGGAAATTCTAACTAGATAATATTAGTTGAGTTGTCGATAAAGCAAGGATCGATCAACTTCAAACAATGGCAATAATAACAATGGCAATAAATATACCAGTATAAAAAAAATAGGGAACTAAAAACAAAAATCAGTAGCAAGCACCAGTTTAGGGCCATAAGAAGACCAATATGCTACAGAAAATAAGACTCAAACCTAAATGCTACACCTTAGGGAAATATCAACACAAATCTAATTTATCCACTACTAAAAGAAATCCTTTACGTGGGTATTCATATAATCATGAAATTGTACACTAAGGCACACAACAATCAATATAACCCACCAAGGAACGTAATCATTGATGGATACAAAAATATTAACACTCATATGTAAAGGTAAAGGAAGAAACTAAAATATGCACCAATCACGGTGGGATCCAAAGTCACATGTCTAACATACTCGAGGTCAAAAAATCTAAGTAAATACAAATCAAACAAAGTGTTTGAATTAGCAACTATGGTACTAAATGCATTGCCTCTCACTCAAGGTTTCACCACCCTATAAGACTGATATGGATGTGGTGAAGGACTAATAATCCCATATATGGGACACTCGCTAGACTAGTGATCAATTTTTCTGCAGTCGTTGCAAACCCATAATGACCTAACCTGGTGAGAAACATAATTTGACCTTAATTGGTTGACCAGTCGATGATAGGGATACTCCCTACTGAAATAACCATCCTCTCCACAATCATAGCATACATAAGGAACTTTACGCTGGCAGGGAAAACATGTTAACTTTGACTGAACAACTAACTCACATTTTGGGTATTCTCTATACCAATGGCCAATCCTGCTACAGCCACAACAAGCTCTTGAAATACTCTAAGGTACTTTTCCTATTGATCCAAAATGGTCGACATGGCCTAAACATCCACGTTAAATAATCTACCAAGTATGATAGGAACTCTGCCTGCTGTGACCACCAAGATTCATCTAAGATCCACCTATAGTCTGAGATGATACCTGTGTAGAACTAACAGGCTACAAGCGATGATGATCTCTATCGAGAGGATCCTCACTCCTGAATGAAGTACTAATAGCACTGTACTGATAATATGGCCTCTTTTTGCTACCTCCATAAGTATTAGCATATGCTCTCTTTATGGCCCTTACATGATTAACAATTTGATAGAAGCAAGACCAGCTGATATCGAATGCTCTAATGCCGAATATAGTGGCAAAGCTAATCCTTTAATAAATTGATGCACCATCTCTTGCTCCAAAATACATAGCATAGAAATTGTAGGGACTACTTAAGAAACCAATCTCATACTTTTATATCCCTGTTGCGTGCTAACAAACCCAACTCTAGCATGAGAACTACTCGATGAACCAGACCTCATCTCTGGCTATGAGGTATCCATGAAAAGGACCAGAATTCTCAATAATGAATCTTACAAGGCTAAAGTAGTCACAAACTCTATTAGAGTTTGGGCTGGTCCCAAATCCTCTAGATGACCTGAAGATCTTTGATGTCAACCCTAGACTTCATAGTCTAACATTGTACTAAAGCTCTAGAAATACATGTCAAAGTTCTGTCTGCATTTATCAACAACCTCATATCATCCATTAAGGACAAAATAGAGTCAAAGAATATATTTGAGGCACATAGAAATGCAAACACATGACAAATAGTCAAGAATAGAATTTCCTAATAATGCCCTTTATCCTCTTGAAAATAGGACACAAACATCTATGTATGAATCCACAAGACTCTACTTGACACCAAACTCGTGTATCAACACATTAGTAAATCTAGTCTTTGATACAAATTTATCACAACCTAATTTCTCATGTCATAATGGCACCTACCATAATCCACCAGTAGGTAAATCAACCCATAGTCTGAAACTGCTAGTAATGAACTACCAAGAGAAATAAATAAAGATAGAAAAATAAATATAATAAAAGACTAATACATATAAGAAAGTCCCAAAACCTGGTGGAATTAGTAAAAGAGCTCATAATATAATATGAATACAAAATAAAGTACTAAATGAATATACAAGTATAGCCTATCTTTGAATATAACAAAGAGACCAGTCTAAATTATAAGAGAAAGAATAGTAATACTCTGAATGCTAGGAGATCACCCTAAATATTTGATCCATAGATGATGTACACGATGCACACAATAATCGCGAGAACTCTTACTATGATCTGAAGGTTCTAGAATTGCAGTATAAGTATAAAACACATGGTACTTAGTAGGTAACTATTGACTTACCACCAAAGATAATGAAAATATAGATAACATGGAAGCAGGAACATAAACTACAACCAAATATCTAAGAATATAACATAATAAAAGTAGGGAGGAAATAAGGGTGAATTGTTCAATTCTAACCATACCCAGGCACCAAAGTACTACACCATATATTACTGGTCAATATAAAAATAAAGGATGAAAAAGGATATATAGTAGTATATCAGGCCATGAAATTAATATATAATGTAAACAAAAGAAGATAGGAAGGGATATATGATAATACTACAACTATACATATATATATGTATATATTAAAGTCTAACTCAAAGATACCCCCTACGATAGTTGTACTAACATCTTAAGACCTACTAATTATAATAGGAACTAGTGTTGGCCTAATAGGTCCCTGATCTAAATGTCTAAACATAAGATAATTATCCATAATAATATCATCATAAGAGAAAGGAATCAGAATATTACCTCTAATCTTAATACCGATCCATAATCAACCTATCAAGAACGAACCAAAATAAGAAAAATAAAGTAACTGACTAGTCCAAACAAATATTACCTTTATTAGGCCGTATAAATTGGAAGGCTCAATCAGCATACAACAAATAACACACATAACATATACCTATGCAACCTCCATAAGGCTTAAAAATATAGAGACCAAACAACATACTGGTGATAGGTAATGCACGTGCATAAATGAATGAAAGTAAATCTATAATACCATAGTTGATTTAAGTGTCGTAAAGTAACCCAGTATATATATACCTCCTCCAGCTTGAAGATTGGAAAAGGAAGGACCTAAGATTACCTCTCTTCTTTGCCACAACAGTTCATGGATGAAAGGAACTCTAAGGGGTTTAGGAGTACCTGTATACACCGACCTGGTCCCAATCTAGGATTTCCAATCATCACCATGATTATTATCAATTTATTCCATCCAGTACCCGAGGGATATATATATATATATAATATATACATTAACTCAAAATATGGCTAAATAAAGTGTAAATCTTTAAATTCATTGCTCGAAGTCCACTCCAAGACTAAATCATCATAAATGTGTAGAAAGGGTTGAAATCTCTCTTGACCAGAGTAAATAGTAGTGGTAAAATCATGGACCAAAATCTATCTTGGTCAAATCTCTAAAATAAGATTTTTAGTTTAAAAGTTGAATAAATCATCCTATAAGGTGGTACTATTCTCGTTATGAAAGAATTTGTTTTAAAAGTGAAAAGTGGAAATAAATCCTTTTTTGAGAAATAGCAGTAAAACCATGTTTTAAGTTGGAAGTGTACCAATAAGTGATCATGAGTGTACCAAATATATGCACTCCATCTCTAGTATCCAAACAATACAAGCATAAGCATCTAAAAATCAATAGAGAATGGCTATGTCTTTTACAAAGATAAATCACAGACTCGGAGTCCAACTAATACCGTAATCATAGTCTTGAACTCAATAACATATAACCAGTATAACCTTAACACCATAATTCAGGAAACCATAATAATTCACTAAGTCAAGTGTAAAACCTTATACTAAAGGTGCCTAAGCCTCAACTATTTCTAACATACTCATAACTTAGAGTAATAGGATCTTATTAGTGTAATAGGTATTACATCTTAAGGATCGATTCACCCTTCTATCACCCAAACTCATAATTTAGGCTAAGTTATGTTGTTCTACTTATAATCATATCCTAACAATCTTATCTAACATGTAATATAGATAATACATAACCTTATGAATAAGAGTAGACGGAAGTTTGCCTTGATGTCAAACTACATGTCCTTGAACCATCCAAAAAATGTTTGCCTTTTCTCCACGATCTCAAAATGCCTCCACACTATCAAAATAGTTACCTATACATGATAAGAAGTAAAATGAGACCTATATTTCTTTAAAATAGGTTGGATCAAAACTCGGGTCAAGAACGGGCTCGTGAGGCGGGAAAATAGAACCCAAAATTTATCTATCATGAGGTCCCTCAAAGAACAAGGTATGTGTGCTACAACGTTGATCACAAATAACGCATAAATTAGGTCCCAAATCAGCCCCTAAGGTTTAATGATTAAAGGCCTAATTTCTAAGAATTTACCATAAAATAGGATGAAAATTAATTAAAAAAATTACTGGAATATGACCAAGGAGTGTTAGGCTAACTTACCTTAGCTTCAATGATTGATTCCCCACTCTTTCCTCTCTTTAAGCTCCCAAAAGAGTGTGCAGTTAGCAAAGAAAATGATAGAAATCGAGTGAGGAAGGGCATTTAATAATCCTTAAGTGACGTTAAGTAGTCACATAGTTGTTTAAGATATAGTCATTTAAGCAGCTCCTCGACTGCTAAAGTACTCTAGCATGGGGCATAGGTACCACTAAAGCAACACCTAGGCTGCTAAAGCAATGAATAGGTCGCTAAACTGGTGTCTGCTAAATCAGACATTATTAACTTAAGTGTCACTTTGCCAAATAGGCAAGGCCGCTAAAGTGACCCAATGATTCTAAAAAAATAATCGCTTAAATGGTCAAATGGTTGTGTAGATGGTTTCACTATAAACTCGATGCATCAAATTTTTCTAGACTAAAAATAGACTTTGATCAGGTGCTCAAGATTCATTTGGAACTATGTGTATACAAAAGAACTATACTACCATGGAAAATTCAATATTTAAGACTCAATAGAACCATTAAAACTTTTATCCAAAATTGTTTTGACTAAATATGAGGCTCATAATAAAGGTTTAATTTTTCATATAATATACCCAATAACCTAAAATGAGTCTAGATGTCTTAGGACCTGAACCAAGGGTCCTCGTAGCCTAAAATCAACATTTTGGAGTGGATGGCACTATCAAAATTATCATCTAAGGTTATTTACTAAGTTTTTTGGTACGGGACCAATTTCTTAATAGTGAACGCTCCAATATATGAAATGATCCTAAAACCCAAATGAATTGTTTGATAACTAAATAGATAGTTTCATAAAGTGGTAAATAACCTATAACAGCTATAAAAAGGCTTAAAATTTCATAAACACATAAAAATTAAGGAAATGACCTAGAGGGTCATTATATGTTGCTTCACTACCTACTTTGGATTCTATTTGGGTTGTTTTCTAGTACATGGATGTGTTTTCTATGGACCTGACTAGCATGCCTCCAAATTTTGATATTGACTTTTCTCTTCATGTTGAGTCGAGTACCAAGCCCATTTGTATTTGTCCTTATTGGATGGCCTATGCGAAGTTGAAGGAATTGAAGAAGCAATTATAGGATATATGTAGTAAGGTTTTCATAGACATAGTGTATCTTCTTTGGGTGTTTTTTTCTTGTTTTTAGGAAGAAGAATAGATCTATGCACATGTATATTATCTGTCAGCAATGAAATAAGGTGATGGTCAAAAATATTATCCTCTTCCTCACATTGATGATCTATTTTACCACATTTGGGGTTAGTCATTCGTTTCCAAGATTCAATTGAGATCTATATATCATTAGTTAAAGATTAGAGCTTTGTACTTTCTGCAGACACTTTTTCAAACATGGTGCAATCAGTATGAGTTTTTGGTCATTTTATTTAGACTAACTAATACCCCACCGATATTCATAGAGTTGATAAACCGAGTATTTTCATTATATATTAACTCTTTTGTGGCTGTATTTATAGATAATATCTTGGTTTATTCTAAGAATGAGATCGACTATGTGAGACACTCAAGGGAAATCCCTTAGAGATTGCGAGATGAGAAGTTATATGCCAAATTCTCTAAGTGTGGGTTTTTGTTTTACTTTATTTCTTTCTTGGGTCATATCGTGTCCAAGGATGGCATTACGATTGATCCAGCCAAGTTAGGAGTTATTTGTGATTGGGCTAGGCCTACTAGTCCCATCAAGATTTGGAATTTCATTAGGCTAGTGAGATATTATTGATACTTTATTTAGGTTTTCTCTTATATTATAGCTTTCTTGACCAAGTTGACTCAGAAGAATATTGTATTTAAATGTTCAAAGCTTGTAAGGGGAGTTTTCAAAATCTCAAGGAGTAATTGACTTTGACCCTTATTTTGATCTTGTCTAAGAAGGGTGTAGGTTTTGCTATATTTTGTGATGATTTTGGTGTTGATTTGGGTATGGTGTCGATGTAGGAAGGTAAGGTGATTTATTAAGCATCTCATCAACATAAAGCCACATGATAAGAATTACCCTACCCATATATTACAGTTGGTTTAAGGCGGTATTACTTGTATAGGGTCTGGATGAGATTTTCTTAGATAATCATAGCCTTCAGTACTTTTTCACTTAGTGATATTTTAATAAAAGACAGCGATATTGGGTTTAGTTTCTTAAGAATTATGACCTCACTATTCTTTATCATCCAAAAAATAAAAATATGATTGCAGATGCATTGAGTTGAGGAGACAACTAGTATCAAGAGTATAAATTGTCTCTTTATCTGAAGGAGACCTTTGTTGTTGGAGGTTCAACACTTCGATAACCAGTTGGTTTGTCTTGATATGTTTACACCCATGCATGTGTTAGCCTTTACTAAGGATAGATCTTCTTTGATGGAGCAAATTTGAGCTTATTAATTTGATGACGGTAGATTGAGGATGATTCCTGATAAGTGTTGAGTAGTGATTCTAAGCCAAAATCTCTTGATTTCTATGGTGTTTTTGAGGATTAGTGGCCGAGTTTTGTGAATATAATTGGCAGATGGGTTAGATTAATATTGAAGGAGTCTCATTATTCTATATATTTCATTCACCCAAAGGTAGTCAAAATGTACCATAATCTAAAGCAGCATTATTAGTGGGATGGGATGAAAAAGGATCTTGTAGAGTTTGTGGCTAATTATTCAAATTGACAATAGATGAAATATGAACATAAGCTATCCATTGGTATGATATAGAGGATGGCTATTCTCGAGAGGGAGTAGGAGTAGATCCCCATGGTATTCATAGTTGGCCTACCATCAAACTTGTAAAAGTTTGACTGTATTTGGGTGATTATGAATTGATCAAAAAAATTAGTGTATTTCATACTTGTGAATGTAAATTAAATTGTAGAGAAGTTAGCTTAGATCTACATAAGAGAGATTGTTCATTTGTATGGTGTCCTAATATCCATTGTATCTGATAGAGGTATCAATTTATCTATGGTTTATGAGTAACTATTTAGAGTGAGTTGGGTAATCAGCATATTTTAAGCATAGATTTTCATCCTTATATGTATGGTCAGTCTGAGAGGATTGTTTAGGTTCTAGAGCACATGCTTCGATTATATGTCATGGACTTTAGAGGTTATTGGGACCGGTACTTACCCTTTTTAGATTTTTCCTATAATAACAATTACTATTCTAGTATTCAGATAGTGACTTTAGAAGCCTTGATAGGCAGAGGTGTAGATCATTTGTGGGATGGTTTGAATTAGAACCCCTTTCAAATTTTCCCTATAACAATAGCTACCATTCTAATATTCAGATAGTGACTTTAAAAGCCTTGATAGGTAGAGGTGTAGATCATTCATAGGATGGTTTGAATTATTTCAGATGAAACCTTGGGGATAGATTCATTGAGGGTTTTGATGGACATGTTAGACTAATTTAGTAAATGATATTGGCAACCCAAAGTAGGTAGAAGAGTTATGCGAACTGTTGATCCGATGATATATCATTCATGATTGGAGATCAATTTTTATTGAATGTTTCACATATAACGGGTGCAATGATGTTTAGGAAGAAAGAAAAGCTTAGTCCAAGGTTCATTAACCCTTTTGAGATCCTTGAGAAGTATGGGGATGTGGCGTATAGTCTAGATTTACCTCTGCATCTATCAATTGTTCATCCTGTATTTCATGTTTCCATGCTGAAAAGACACCATCAAAATGATGCATATGTGATTTAATAGGATTTTGTATTATTATACCATGATTAATCCTTTGGGAGGAGCCTATTGATATTCTCGATAGGTAAACTAGGAAATTGAGGTCTAAGAGTATCGATTCAGTGAAGGTACATTAGATATACATCACCCTATTAAAGAGGCTAATTGGGAGATCGAGTCCAATATATAATTTAGAAACCCCTAGTTCTTACCTCTTCAAGTGATTAATTTGATTTTTAGTTTGAGGATAAACTAGTATTTTAGCGGTAGGTAACATAACAACCATAATTATGAATTTTCTCTTTTTGTGTATTTTTATTGTTTTTCCCATCCCTGTAGTTGTTATACACTATTTGTAAATTGTGGGGATGTTTTCCAGGGTCCTCGATGCATTCGGGAGTGATTTGGGAGAGTTTGATATTCTTAGAGGCTTTAAAAGTATATTTTGATTTAGTGGCGGGGTTCATTCAGATTTTGACCTTTATTTTACATTTTAATCCTTCTTTCAAAAAATAGTGAAATAAGACAAAATAGGGTTTCAGGGGTTAAATTGTTGTAAACAATCTCTTTTCAAAAATCTAGTGTTGTCATTCAGTCCATAATGTCAAAACTTCGTAGTATATATGGTTTATTTCTGTAGAGTCCCAAAAAAATCTAATGGATCCATTCGGAGGATTTGAAATCATGCAAAATCAGCAAAGTTGTTGATATATGGTACTTAGCCCATCATTTTTAGCGAACATGGGATCCTAACTGTGAATGCAGAGAAGGATAATATACTTCGTTGAGATTACAAGGGAGTATCCATAATCTCAAAGACTTACCAGGACTAGGTAAGTTACTTTACCTCATAACATATGTAATGTGACCAGGTGATGAGGCTTTGCAAATGTAGAGGCCTGACCACGAACATGAAGGCCAATTAAATGGCCAATCAAATCTAACCCTCGCAGTCACAAAATTGGGTCTACAATTATGAGGTTAGGTCTGTGATCATGAGGTACTATTTGTAGTACAGTATAAATAGCCTATCTTCATGATATTCCTCCATTCTTAGACTTAGGAGCTTTGAGAAAGAATGATTTCTAGGGATAAACACTATTTTACCTTAATTTCAAAATGGATTTTTTTTGGGGGGGGGGGGGGGGGGGGGGGGGGGGGGGGGGGGGGGTTGCCGGTAAATCTTTAAAATAGTTTTTCACTAATTTATAATCATTTTTGGGTGGGTTTTTAGCTGTAGGCTGCTATTGATATGGCTAACATGGATCTAAAATAATATTTCAATTTTACCTCTTTCCATTTGGAACCTAATTTTCAAACACATTTTTTGGTTTATCTTAAATATAGTTGACATGGATATCATTAGCTTTCTTTTAATGCTTAAATTATATATTTGATGAATTTGGCTCATTCTTAGACTTTTCAAAAGAGAAAGGCTCTATGTTGAAGGGTCTATGGCTAAATTATTTATATTTTGAGGTAGGCAATGGCTTAATTTACTAAGACTAGTTTAAGTAGTTAACTACTCACATAAAGCATTCTATGGATTGGAAATTAGTGAGGAAGTTATGTTTTGAGATTATTATGATTATCGTATGCCCATGTGGGGCTTATATGCATGTTGTTGTTTATTTGAGAGATCATATTATGTGATTCCTGTGTGGGGCCTTATTTGACATCAAAGGCCTTATTACTGCATTAAATTCTTTCAGTATTATTGTGATGCCCCTATGGGGGGTTGAATAGACTATATAGGCATTATTGGAGCATTAAGCCGCTATCATGATAGTAATACCCAATTTAGAAGTTTAAAATGGTATTATTTGTGTCTTACTTGACTATTCATTATAAAGGGATCGACTTTGGGCTGATATCATGAATTATTGACATATTGAGTCAATTCTGAGCTTGCTTATACATGCATTGAACTAATTATCATATTTATAAGTACTGGTACCTCTGAGAAACACTAATTTAAATGAAAATGGAACACTTTATAAAACCCTTGATCTAGGAACATTAGTTGAAGAGGTGAATGAGACACTTTATAATACCCTTAATGCATTAACATTAGCTAGATAAGTGAATTGAGATACGAAAAGTATATGGGTAACGAACTCCTCCCCCCCCTTCCGAATATTATCTTGAAAGCGTTGAGTCTTGAAAGGTGTACACAAAAAGTCATATGATGGATTTCAATCTTTCATCATAATCCAACCATCATTGTATTGCATGCCTGATACAAATTAAACCAATAAAGATGCATAAATTGTCCACAACATGAGGAGAACAAACAACACAAAAAAGGATACAAGATGACATTGGTATTACTTTCATCCTTGGCGTTGTTGTTGGTATTAGGGCTAAATCGATTGGATATTTGATTGTATTGTTGGTTTGTTATGGTTATGGATTCTATTATTTCCATTAAATATTTATTTATTTTATCTTGATATATATTTGAAATTAATCCGACATGGGTACAGGGCAATTATGATTGGGTATTAGGGGTGGTCATCAGTCTGGCTAAACTTAAGGTACCCGACAAGACTAGGCCCTTATTTGGGTCATGTCACATAGGTGTTAGAGCCCTATGTTCATGGTCACTTAGGAGTCCATAAAGTCATGTTGAGTAGAGTCTCTTTTAAGAATGTGTAGCACACCACACTCATAAGGGAGAGGCTATATGGAATTTAGGAATATTTCTCTTTCTTGTGATCTATTTTCAAGCTTCAGAGTCTAAGGTCCTGAATTCTCCTTCAATTTTTGTTTGTTCGCTTTTCAGATCATGCCTCGATAATCTGAAGCTCATGAAAACTCCTTCGTCCCAACTGGGGCCAATGTTGATGGGATACACTCTACTCTTGGGATCCATACTCGGTCTAAAAGTCTAGTTCTTGAATGTCCTCTTGGAGTTCCACAAGTTTTCTCTAGTCTATCTCAAAGTTCCTAGTCCAAAGTGATAAATGCAAAGTTTCGCCAGTCCATTCATATGTTGGCACAGTTGGTAGCTACTCACTCTGAGTGTGGCATTCTTATTACTCCATCTTCTGAGGACACAAGGATTGGCCAATTCATAAGGTTGAACCCTCCAACCTTTACTGGTGTTGGGGTGAAGGAGGATCCTTAAGGTTTTTAGGATGAGATAGAAAAGATCTTTCATGTTATGTATTCCACGAATGTAGAGGGTGTGGAGTTTGTCTTCTATCAGTTGATGGATGTGGTATATCAATGGTACGAGGAATGGGAACAGACAAGGAGCAAGAATGCCAAGTCATCTCTGTGGAAGGATTTTTCTAATGCATTTTTGGACTAGTTCTTTCCTCAGGAGTTGAGGGAATCTAAGGTGGAAGAGTTTGTTAATCTGAAACAAGGTAAGTTGTCTATCAAGGAGAATCCCTTAAAGTTTAGCTAGTTGTCTTGATATGCTTCGGAGATGGTTTCTAGCATGAGGTATACAATAAGGAAGTTCATTTTTAGGTTGTCTAGAGATTTGATATAAGAGAGTAAATTGCCTTGTTAATCAAGGACATGGCTATCTCTAGGTTTGTTATGTATGTGCAATAGGTATAAGAAGAGAAGAATAAGCATGATGAAATCTAGGAGAGGCAGGACAAGAAGTTTAGTTTCTCTAAGTAGGGTGGTGGCAATCAACAAAGTGGAAGGGATGGTGGGATAAAGCCCAAGATAAAGTGGGGCAATTCTGGGTCTTTCTCGACAGCTAGTGCACCCTACCCAAAGCCATTAGGTGATATGTGTTTCCATGGTGGTGACAACTTCAAGGCATAGGGTGCCTAATCTCAAGCTAGTAGGGCCCAGTCAGCTTACTCATATCCTTACTATAGGTTTTGTGGTGGATCGTATCAGGGTTTCTATGATGAGGGAAGGGATAGATGCTTCAACTATGGTTAGCCAAGTCATATACTTAGAAATTGTCCTATTGGTAAGGTTTCTTTAAGGTAAAATAAGGTTCTAGTTTCTTCATCATCATCTCCAGCACCAAAGGGTGCACCACCTAGTTCTGGCACTATTTAGAATATCTTTATGCACTCATTATTCGACAGGAGTCTGAAGCATCAGCAGATGTCATGACTGGTATGTTAAAACTCTTTTCCCATGACTATTTACTTGATTTGGGGTCTATTCCCTATTATATGACACTATTTGTGGCTTTGCATTTTGGTTTTGGTCCCGAGGCTATTTCGGACCCTTTTTCTATTTCTACCTCTATAGGTAACTCTTTGATTTCTAGAAGAGTTTATAGGGGGGGTGGTATCTATTGGTAGTAAAGAAACTATGGTAGATCTATTTGAATTATATATGGTGGATTTCAATGTCATATTGGGGATGGGTTGGTTACACTCGTGCGATGCTTCTCTAGACTGTCAGACCCATAAGGTTGTCTTTAAATTCCCTAATGAGCCGGTCATTGAGTGGGGGCTGGTTCTCTAGCTTTAAAGCGGAAGTCCATATCTTATCTTTGAGCTAGATATTAAACTCTAAGGGTTGTCTCTATCACCAAGTTTGGGATGAAAAATCTAACTTAGATGTTCCTTCTTTGCATGATGTCCTGGTAGTGAATGAATTTCCTGAGGTCTTTCCTAAAAACCTATCTAATGTTCCTCCAGATAGGGAGATTGAATTTGGAATTGATCTCCTTATAGACAATCGTCTAATTTTTATTCCTCCATATAGAATGGCTTAAGCTGAGTTGAAGAAGCTTAAGGAGCAACTCAAAGATCTTTTAGATAAGGCTTTCATCCATCCTAGTGTTCCTCCGTGGGGTGCATCGATGTTATTCATGTGTAAGAAGGATGGATCCCTTTAGATGTGCATTGATTACCGACAGTTGAACAAGGTTATGACGAAGAATAGGTATCTTCTTCCTAGGATAGATAATTTGTTTAATCAGTTATAGGGTACTAAGTTTTTCACCAAAATTAATCTTTGATTTAGGTATCATCAGTTAAAAATTTGGTAGGTGGATATCCGTAAGACTACTTTCTGAACCTGGTATGGGCATTTTGAGTTTCTCGTTATGTCTTTTGGGTTGACCAATGCCCCTGCGATATTCATAGATTTGATGAATAGAGTCTTCCATCAGTGTTTAGACTTTTCATCATTGTTTACAAAGATAATATTTTGGTGAATTCTAAAAGCAAGGTGGATCATATGAATCGCCTCCGCATTGTATTGCCGACTTTAAAGAAGCAACAATTGTATGCCAAATTGTCCAAATATAAATTCTAGTTGAACGTTGTCACTTTTCTGGGCCATATCATCTCTAATGAAGGGATCAGGGTGGATCAACAGAAAGTTGCAGTGGTGAAAAAGTAGCCTAGACCCATGACTCCAACCAATATTCAGAGCTTCTTAGGTTTAGTTGATTACTACTGGAAGTTTGTGGAAAGTTTTTTTACTATAGCTACACTATTTACTAAATTGACTCAAAAAAAGGTTAAGTTCTTGTGGTCAGTTTCTTGTAAGGGTAGTTTCAAAAAACTGAAGGATAAGCTAACTTTATCTTTGGTTTTGAGTTTGCTTGATGGTACTGATGGGTTAGTGGTTTAATATGAAGTGTCCCATGTAAAACTTGGTTGTGTTCAGATGTATCATGGAAAGGTGATAGCTTATGCCTCTAAAATGTTGAAGGTGCATGAGAGGAATTATCTAACTCATGACTTAGAACTATTAGCTATGGTATTTGGCATTAAAAATCTAGCATCACATTTGTATGGAGTGCAAATGGATATCTTTTCTGATCATAAGAGACTACGGTATGTATTTACTTAGAAAGATCTTAACCTCAGACAGAGAAGGAGGCTTGAGCTTCTCAAGGATTATGACATGAGTCTTTACTACCACCCAAGTAAAGCTAACGTGGTTGTTCATGCTCTTAGCAGGTTATCCATAGGGATTGTAGCTCATGTGTATAAGGAGAAGCGGGAGATGGTAAAAGACAATCACCATTTGGCTAACCTTAGAGTTTGCCTTTTGGATTTCAAGGATGGTGGTGTGCTGGTACAGGAAGTGGCACGGTTATCTCTTGGTGCTGAAATCAAGGTGAAATAGATGGTAGATCCTGTCTTGATGAGGGTCAAAGGTGATGTAGGTGGGCAAAAGGTGATATATTTTGATATTAGTAGTGATGGTACTCTGAGGTACCAAGTGAGGTTATGTTTTCCTAATGTATATATCTTACGAGAGGATCTTGGATAAGGCGAATTAGTCGAACTATATTGTGCATCCTAGTTTGGAAAAAATGTATCATGACCTCAAAGATATGTATTGGTGGAACAATATAAAGAAGGTGTGCCAAAAAGTAAAAGCTGAGCACATGAGACCCAAAGGATTATTTGAAAAAATTGAGCTACCTGAATGAAAGTGAGAAGTGATCAATATGGATTTTGTTATCGGTCTTTCTCAGTCTCAAAATTATTTTGATTCAGTTTGGGTCATTATTGGTAGGATGACAAAGTCAACTCACTTTTTACCAGTGAGGACTAACTTCTCGGCTGAGAATTATACGAGGTTGTATCTCCAAGAGATTGTAAAGTTGCATAGGGTAGATATTTCTATCAAATCTGATCATGGTGTCCAGTTTTCATCTTACTTTTGGCGATTGTTTTGGAAAGGGTTAGGGACTAAGGTTAGTCTGAGTACTTCTTTTCACCCGTAGTTAGATGAGCAAGTAAAAAGGACTATTTAGATATTGGGGGATATGCTTCGGGCTTACATGATTAACTATGGTGGTAGTTGGGTTGAGCGCTTACCTCTTATAGAGTTTGCTAACAACAATAGCTACCACTCTAGCATTAGGATAGATCCATTCAAAAGGTTGTATGGTAGGAGATGTAGGTCTCCTATTGGGTGGTTCGAGGTTAGTGAGACATAAATACTTCACCCAAATTTGGTTCACCAAGCTGTGGAGAAGGTGAAGGTGCAAAAAGTTACCAAAATTCTTATGCAGATGTGAGGCGAAAGGACTTGGAGTTTGAGGTTTGAAATAGGGTGTTCTTGAAGATGTCTCCTATGAAGAGAGTAATGCAATTTAGGAAGAAAGGGAAGCTCAGTCCTCGATATGTAGGTCTTTATGTGATTTTAGAAGGGTTGGGACTATTGTGTATGAGTTGAAATTTCCCCCTAGTTTTAGCTCCATTCACTCGATATTCCATGTCTCTATGTTAAGGAAGTGTATGGTGATCCATCGCAAATTATGCCTATCAAGGATATTGGTATTTTGGATTCCCTTTCTTATGAGAAGATCTTGGTTCAGATCATAGATCGTTAGGCTCATCGGTTGCAGATCAAGGATGTGTCCTTGTTAAAAGTTCTATAAAGGAACCATAAGGTGGAAGAGGCTACATGTAAAACTGAAGAGTACATAAAGTCCAAGTATCCATTCTTATTTTTTGCTCTGGAAATTCGTGCAGAAGGTATTTGTTCTTCATAACATCTTTGTTTCCAAACATTGTTAAAGAAAAGATTGACTTTCTTGGTGTCTCTATTTTCTAACTAGGTTAAAGGTAAGGGTAGACACATTTGGGGTTTATATCATTCTAGTCATGCCTCATTCCATCATTTGAGGATGAATGATCCAAGTGCGGGAGAATTAAAACATCCCGAGTTTTGGTCCTTAGAAATTTCCTAGCTTTGAGTCTTCTGTTGATCATATGACTCACCATACCACTCGTATAGTATGGGTACGAGTCTAGGGACCCTTGTCGTATGTTGGCCAGTGTGATGTAGGCCAGGATCTATTCTTAGTACAAAAAGACTCCATACGAGTCATATGTGCATAGTACGAGAAATAGGGTCCAAGCTGTATGTTGTCTAGTGTCTAACTTAGATGTTTTCCACTTAGGGTATGGTTTGAGGTTACTAGACTTATGGTAGGGTACGATTTAGGCTAATGAGTCATAAGCTAAACAAATGTGGTGTCTATTATTCTTATCATCATATGAGTAGAGGGTACCACTTGCATGATATGGGTATGTGGGGAGGGGTCCAATCGTACCCACCTGCGGGAATTTTTATAGTTTAAGTTAGGGGTATTCTGTACATTTCTCCTCTTAACTTCTTTTGACCTTACGACTTAAAACACTCTTGGTACTTCATTAACCTACTATTCCCAAGCAAACACTCCCAAATCACTCTTAAATCTATCTCAAGCTTTTGGTTCAAAAGGAGGCTATGGTTTCTTCAAGGTTGTCAAAGTAAGGCTCTCAAGGGTGGTTTCTCTCCTTCTTATTTGGTATCTAAGGCATGTTACTCCTCCCTTATTGTTAGTTCAAACTAAAAAGCATGTTTTCCTTAAAGATTTTCATGGTATTATTATGGGTTTGTGTTGGTTTTAATATATAATTTGGGGTTTCTAGTTACTAATGGTTGGACGATGTTTCTCATGTTCTATTTATGGTTTTTCATGTTATAATGTTGGTTTGAACATGTGTTTGCATTGGAATGGTTAATTGGTTCTTGGTCTTTGGTTTTAGAAACTCTATGCCCTCAACATGTTTTTTAAAATGCCAATGAGAATGTTTTTGTCACATAATTTGACTTTAATTAAAACCTTTCATTGCATAATATGTTAATGAAACCCTAAATGGTTAAATTTAATTATATGATTTGGAAAGGCCTTGGTGGCGTGATTTTGATTAATTCAAAATCTTATGGGGTACATAGGAATCCCCTAAGTATTGGATAATGACATTTCTTGTAAGCTATAGTCAGTATGACGATACCACTTCTTGATGCCTTAGTAATTAACTCTAATTGGTGGTTTGGTTATGTGCAAAAGGTTTTAATTGGGCAATAATGGCGGGTTGTGATAGCTAACCGTGTAGGTATGAGTTTAATGGACGGACACTAAAAACTCATGTTTGCCGACAAGAGGGTTTGTCGTGGTGACCACATACTTGTGAGGTATACAAGAATCCTCTAATTTTATACTTGTATATATGTATCATGGAGGGCAAAGGGTAAACGGGAATCCCCTGCCCCTATGATATCTTCGATTCGAGCAGCTACACGTACTGGGGCCTGTTTAGGGGGTAACACTATCCCCATATATCTTATGGGTGGTTTTAGGATGGTTAAACTACATAGCCCAGGTTAAAGATTTAAATGCATGCTGAACCCAGTTCCCTTTCCCGGCATGGTATATATGTATATATGAATATGATTGCATATGGTTATTTATTTTGAATAATGGCATTATTTTATCCTTCTTCCTGACTACATGCTAGCTTTCACCCACTAACCCATCTTCGGGTATTGTATCCCCATGAAATACAGGAACTGGCCATACAACTTCTCCTACTCAATGATCTTGGATTCAGGAATAGCTAATCTTAGACTGAAGTAGTGAGTTTCCAAACTCCTGAAGACTATTTCATGTTATGGATACCATTTCATACTTTTGGTTATTTCTTGGACTTTAGTTTTGGCAATGGTCGGGGGCATGTCCTGGCCGGATATTCTTTGTTTTTGGTTGGAGGCTTTGTGTGACTACTTTGGGCATGGACGGTGTCGATATTAGTGTCAGCCTTGGCATTTGTATGGGTATTAGGGCTGACACCGGTCGGATATTTGATTGTATTGTTGGTTTGTTATGGTTAAGGATTCTATTATTGTCTTTGTATATTTATTTGTTTTATCTTGATATATGTTTGAAATTCATTCGACATAGGGTACAGGATGGTTACAATAGGGTTTGGGGGTGGTCTCCGGTCCCAGTTGGACTTGAGGCACCTGACATGACTATGCCCTAGTTCGGGTCATGTCATAATTATATTTCATTATTTGAACTTTATATTAGATGTTTTCCACATATGACACCAGTATTTTTGGATTATTATATTTCATCTGAATTTATGTTATTTATATATTTTGGCTTGATGCTAACTGTGAGTCTTGAATTTATGGATTTTGTTTCATAAATTCAATTGTCCTTTATTGAGTGAGTTTAGGCTTATCTACTAAGGCTTGTCCAAAGTAGGTACCATTAAGACATCGACTTTTGGTTCATAATAAGTTATTATTAGAGCATTGGGTTTACCCATATCATAAGTGAAATAATCGGACGTCTAATAGAGTATCACAGATTGATACATTGATGGTTGTATCTATATTTGAAGGGCTATAGGTTGTCTTTAGAAAAAAGTTCTCTAACTTGATTCCTTATCATGCGCTCTATTCATACCCAATGATCTAAACATGAATTGCATTCTCTTATACATAAATTGTGAGAACTAGGTCTAAAGATGTTAGGGATACTTACCATGCACCTACTATTGGAGCCCTGTTCAGGGAGATAAATAGGGATCGTGGCCGACCTAAAGGTAGAGGACGGGTACCAGGAGCTGCTTTAATTAGAAGACATGCTAAGAAGTTTTCTCCTAAGCCTGATTTTCATTATGTTGAGGTTGATTATCAGATATAGGATGCAGGTCTATCTCAAACCCCATAATTTTTAGTTAATACTCCGGTGTTAAAAGATTTATTAGTTCATCTCTTGAGTTTTCTGGATGGTGCTCCCCAGACTAGTGTTCCTTTTAGTGTATCAAATATTTCCAATACTTCAGGAAGTATTTAGCCGCTAGTATAGGCTCAAACTTATGATATTCTAAAATTAGGGTTACAACCATCATCTATGGTACCCCCACGTATTGATTTACCGCCTACCAGGCTTACTATTTCTCTAATTTCTTTGGATCATATAATGTCTTATGATGATCAGAAGAGAATTGATAGACTTATTCACTTGGCTTATGCCAAGTTTAAGGGTACCATTAGAGAGAACGCTAATGAGTTTCTGATTAACTGCCAGGAGAGAATGCATAACCTCAGATCTATTAAGTCCCATGGTGTTTATTACATGAGTTATTAGTTACTACATTCCTAGATAGTGGTAAGGTGTCTTTTTAGTTGCAGACCTTTGGGTTTGCCTGCTATAAAATGGGCTCTATTTTTTTAGGCATTTCTAGAGAAGTTCGTGCCTTATAGAATTAGGGATCAGATGAGAGATAAGTATGATCACCTAAAGCAAGGCTTCATGATTATTGTTGATTATGAGGCACTTTTTCATGCATTTTCTAGATATTCCACCACTAATTGTCAGAGTGGATTAGGAAGTTTATCAAGGGATCAGAGAGCTCTTATCAATTGGCTATGGCATAGCTTCTAGTTTTAGGTGGTTCATTCCAAAGTATCACAAATCATGCTAATTTTATTAAGTCAATTATTCAGGCTACTTAGGAAGGCACCAAGCAAGTGATCTGGCAGAGTGATTTTAGAAGATACACATCCTGGTGTAGGGACTTCTCTAGTAAAGGTTTTCACAATTAACATGGAAAACCTATTTAGGTATCTTAATAGGGTTGAGTAGGTAGGCCTTTGATTTTTGTGGCCCTGGTAGGCAGGGGTCAGGTTATGTGGGTAGAGGCAATAGTTTTAGTTCATTAGGACAAGGTGGGTATTCTGATTCTTCTTGGCACTTTGTATGTAAGCAAGCTAGTAGAGTGTGTTATTGTAATGACACTTCATGCCATTTTTCTATATTTCTACTTATTTTCACTGTTAGAACTTTCCTATAGCTGCCCCAAGTCATTTATGACTTTCTGGTACTAATAGTTCGGTTTTCGATCAATTTATTTTATATTTAGAGCCAATTCCCTATTTTGAAGTCTTCACTGGTTCCAAATGGCCACCGGGCAAAAACTTTTGTCAAACAACCTCGTATGCAAATTTTGACTATTCTAATAGCTTTGGAGTGTCAATGTTAGCCTAGAATGACTCTTCATTTGGGTTTCGAGAAACTCAGGCATATTTTAACCTACTGGTCCAAAAGTTAAGAAAATGGAAAATAAGTGTAGGACCCACTTTTCATCAAAACAACCTCAGATTGAAATTTTGACTATACCATTGCATCCAGAATATCAAGATTGATAGGGTACCATAGTATGTTTGCGTATACAGGATCACAAATAAATCTTGAGGAGTTGGCGAAGACTTGGAAATTTCCAAGTCTCTTATCGGTTTTGGTGCAACTATTATAGTGAGCCAAAGAGGTGCGATAGCTACTCCCATGGCACACCCCTAAATACTAAGATTATGATGCCTATTTTATGATAATTACTCACTTGGAAAGACATCAGATATGGCGATCGTGAGCCCCAGGTCACGATAGCAACACTCAGGTACCTGAGATAAGTATAAATAGACCCTTTTTAGCTTGTTTTCCCTATTTCTCACCCATTATCTAGAGAATAAACATTTAAAAGAGAGAAAAATCTTAGGATTGAATATTATGGGTGATTTAGGAACTTGGTTAATGATAATTTAATGATTCTATTTTGATTTGTGGTAAGATTTGACCCTTTTTCATGGTAGATTTTCCCCATTTCTTATTCAAAATCCCTAAAACTTGGTTGCTTTATCTTATACCCAATTCATCTTGGATTTCACCTATTTCTTAGACTAATTATTCCTTGAACATCTGGGAACGTTGGTTTCGAAAATGTGATTTTCATAAAAGGGACCTGCATGGGGATTGGTGTGATTTTTGGACCCGAAGCACAATGCTTATATATGGGTATAGTTATTCTGGTGTTGATTTGTAGATTTTGATTTATATAGCATGACACCTTGCAAAAACTTCTCAAAAGGGAAAGTCGGTGATTTAGTGGATTTCTTGAGCTTTCTACGGCGTCCAAGTAGTCTAGTTTTCCCCTCTTCTCAAATTAAGCTATGTCATATTATGTTTCTGTTATTGTATTAGATTTGGTATTAGTTTTTAGGTGTTGATGATCAAATTTGCAATACTTGAGGTTAGTTGGAACTTATAGGAAAATTGGAAATCGTAACTTAGGTGTAATTAGCTGAGTTGCTTAGTTCCTAAGTAGAACTTCTATCTTAGGGATAATTTAGACCTTTGGGAAATCTAAAAGCAGGTTTATATACCTTAGTTTAGTCCAGGGTAGAGTTTGTTTTTTGGATGGATTTTTAAGGATTCGAAGTCGCTTCCATCGACCCACCTTAGGCCATGACATGAACTAGTAGAGATAGACTTTTAATTCTTGTTCTATGTTTCGAAATGCTTGTATTAAGAGTTGATGAGACTAGATACTTAATAATTATGATGATTGGATAATAGAGGTAATTAATAGATATAATGGGATCGATGGTTATGATATGGTTCATGATGTATATATATATATGATTATCGACTTGAGTTCAGGTATTGACTATGATATTATTAATACTTATACTGGTTAAAGCCTGGATATTGATGATATATATATATATTTGATTGGAGCACTTATTATGGTATGATGATATATAATCATCGGTTCGAGTTCGGCAATGCATTATGATATTGAGCAAATATACCTGTTTGAGTCTGGAAGTTTACTATGATATGATGATATATGACTACTGATTCACATCCAGCTATGCATTATGATATTAACTATATGTCAGTTCAAGTGAAGTCACTTACTATGATATGATGATATATGATTACCGGTTGGAGACCAGTTATACATTACGCTATTTAGTATATAAATATCATTTTAAGTTTGAATATGGGGTATGATACTGATGATATGGATATTAGTTCAAGTTTGGAAATGGGCATTGTTAAAATATAGTATGAGAGGGATGGTTTCCAGTTATATCATGGAAGATAGAAAATGACGGTGGTTTAGCTTATGCTTTATTTAATTATACCCTCCAGTATTATTGGGGGTTGCATTGGCTTATTTACTTGTCCACACTTATTGTCTTATGGGGGCTAATTTTTTAGTTATAATTGCATGTGTTTGATTCTTAGTGTTATGTTATTATTTTGGTCATTTATTTATTTATGCACAGTGACAGTGGAGTTATTTAGGTTCGTCTCTTTACCTTAACTTAGTTATGTTATCTTGTATTTTATCGTATTTATATCATGACTTATCTTAGTCGGTCGATGATGCCTACTGATTACCCATATTTTTGTTACCCATACTATACTACTGTACCTTTTTGGTAAATATTCGAGTATTAGTTGCCATTATTGATTTAAGGATCGTATTGTGGTTGATCAGAGATAGGGTGACCCTTGGAATCAAAGTTGCCCTATTTTCTTCTATCTTTTTTATGTCTAGTCTTTAGTTTTAAGATAGGATTATATTGACTATTTTAGAACTTGGATTATACTTATAGTAGCTCTTTTATTAGCTCTACCAGGTCGGGGGATGGTTTTCTATGTTATGATTATCTTGTAGACTATTCTATTGCTTTGCTAATTTCTATCCTTATTGTCTATTTGGTCCTTCTTGGGGCCTTTCAACTAAGTTATCCCATTACTAATTTCTCTGAGCTACGGTTTGGATTACCTACTAGTAGGATAAAGTAGGTGCCATCATGACTTACAAATTGTATCATGACAAATTGGTATTAGAGCCTAGGTTTTACTGGTATTGTCGGTACAAGGGCAAGTATCTAGTAGAGTCCTACAGATTGGAATGATGATATTTATTTCCTATCTTCAGGAGGCTATAACATATTCTTAGGATTTCTTCACTTCTTTCACTCATTCTATGCTAAGAGTCTGAGTTGGTTTATCAAGCATTTCTTTGACTTTACTCTTTCGCAGATAGCTAGGATATGTGCTACCGCTACACAAGATGAGGGTATCAAGACCAATCCTAAGGATAATGTTGCTATTCGTGGATGACCTAGACTTTATGGACATACTTGAGATATGTCCCCAGCTAAGGGGCAGGATAAGGGGGCCTTTACCAGACCTTATTCCTACTCTTGAGCCATATATTCTTCCTCCAAAATCAATGATGATTCGGGGACCATCCTAGGCCCCATTGAGGTTTATTTATTCTTCAGTGCTTAGAGATGCTTTAGTTAAGCTTTTAGGATTGGTTGGTGGTGCACCATATTATTAGTGCATAGTCTACATATCAGAATGGTATTAAGGCGGGGGCACCGCCTGTAGCTATAGCTCTCAAATTTGAGATCCCTCTTGCACTTTAGTTGCTCAACCAGTAGTTGTCCAGCCAGTGGTTTTCTAGATTGCTATGTCTGTTAAGGAGTAAAAGATATTGGGTAGATTCTTGAGATTAGCTCTACCTAGGTTTTCTAGTACTTCAGGTGAGGATGCATATGAGTTTCTAATTATTTGTAAGGATAGTCTCTATAATTTAGTCCTAGTTGAGAACTCGTGGTATGGATTACACTACTTTTTAGTTGGACTTAAAAGCTCGATATTGGTGGAGAGGTCATCTTGATTCCAGGCTAGCTCGGTCTTCTTCTTTGACATGGGCTTAATTCTATGAGATCTTCTTAAAGAAGTACATGCCTCACAGCTTTAGGGATTATTTGAGGGATTAGCTCTCAAGATTAAAGTAGGGTTCCATGACTGTTGTGGAGTATGAGGACCATTTTTACAAGTTAGCTAGGCATGCTACTTGTATTTTGGATACTTAGTATGAGATGGTTTGCTGCTTTATTCAAGGGTTAATATTTCCTCTTCGTATGTCTACTTAGAGTTTGTTTGCTGTAGGTAGATCTTTTCTTGAGGTTTTTAATCATGATCGGGTGATAAAGTAGATGCACCACGAGGCCCAAGAAGGTAGTGATAAGAGACCACGGTATTAGGGTAGTTTCAGTAGGAGTCGTAGTAGCTCTTAGTTTGAAGGCAGTGGTTTTCAGGGTAGGTACCCTCCACAGCAGTTGTATCAGTCTTAGAGTTAGCCTAGTAGCCTTGTTCAGGCAGCACTTTGTATTACTGATGAAGGTTAGTCTTATGGTAATGGTCGCCCTGGTCAGGGTAGTGTTTATTCTTTGAGGGGTTCTCGTCAGTATATTCTAGTCGTGCCAGCTAATCTGGGTCAGTTGAATCTTATCGTTCTTCTTTAGCTCAGGTGATATATTATAGTTATGGAGATTTTGGTTATTACTCTCAAGAATACTCAAGCCATGGGGTGATTATTGCTTCATCTCAGAGTGTTCTCCCTATTAAAGCAGTTCATCCCTCAGCTATAGGTGGGATGAATGGTCACGGGGGTGGTTGCCAGGGTGCTCAAGGTGGTTCTCAGGTGAATAGGATAGGACATCAATTAGGAACCCAGTCAGGTGGCGGGCGTGGAGTTATATGTAGTACATGCTAGACCAGAGGCTGTGTCTTTGGATGGTGTAGTCACAAGTATGATTTTGGTGTATTGCCAGCCGGCCTTTACTTTATTTGATCTGAAATCCACTTATTCTTATGTGTCTGCGTATTTTTTCCTCTATTAGAGTTATCTTGGGATTTATTATTTGTACCTTTGCATATATCTACTCCCATGGGTGATTCGTTAGTAGTGGAAAGGGTTTTTTCATCTTGTGTTGTGACTATTAGAGATGTTGATACTCATACTGATGTTATTATACTGGATATGGGCGATTTTGATGTGATATTTGTCTTGGACTGATTATCCCACTATCATCTGGCCTTCAATTGTTTTGCCAAGATTGTTACCTTAGCTATGCATGGCATACCCTCAATCATCTGGCAGGAAGTTGTTATCTTAGAGTTGACAGGGATTATTTCTTATATGTGTGTAGGGAGTCTTATTTCGAGGAGTTGCAAGTCTTATATCAATTATATTTGTTATGTTAGTGTGGAGTGTTCGTTGCTTGACTCTGCTCCTGTATTTTATGAGTTTCCCAATATTTTTTCTACTGATTTACTTGGTACAGCTCCTGCCTATGACATTGAAGTTTTTATTGATCTTGAGTCATGTACTCAACCTATTTTTATGTCACCTTATTGTATTTCTCCTGTCGAGCTTAAGGAGTTGTATTCTCAGCTCTAGGACCTTCTTTGTAAGGGTTTTATTAGACTAAGTGTGTTTTCTTGGGGAGCTCCTATGTTGTTCTTAAATAAGAAAGATGGATCCATACATATGTGTATCAACTATAGGAAGCTTAATAAGGTAATGGTGAAGAACTATCATCCTATGTGTTGCATTAGTGACTTGTTTTTCCTTCTTTAGGGTGTAGTGATGTTTTCAAAGATTGGTTGAGGTCCTATTACAGTCAATTAAGGATTCGGGCTGAGGATATCCCAAAGACAACTTTTAGAACCCGTTATCATCATTATGAGTTATTGGTGATGTCCTTTAGGTTGACTAATGCCCCAGTTGCATTCATGGACTTGATGAACTGAGTGTTTAGGCTTTATTTGGATTCCTTCATGATTGTTTTCATCGATGATATCCTTTTATATTCAAAGAGTAGAGAGAAGCATATGCAGCATTTGAGGATTGAGCTCCACACTTTGAGATATCATGTGTTTTTGGCCAAGTTCTCTAACTGTGAGTTTTGGATTTAGTCTGCGACATTTCGTGGACATGTGGTGTCTAAGGATGGGATTATGGTAAACCTGGAAAAGATTGAGGTCATTTGTGATTGAGCAAGGCCAATATCTTCGACCGAGGTTTGTAGCTTTATTGGCATGGATGATTATTATAAATGGTTTATCGGGGGTTTTGCTACTATTTTAGCATCAATGATGATATTGACTCAGAAAGAGGTTCCTTTTTATGGTTCGAGGAGTGTGACTCGAGCTTTGGTAAGCTCAAGAAGTTTCTCACTTCAGCTCTTATATTGGCTCTTTTGATTTTGGGTAAGGGATTCACCATGTATTGTGATGCTTCTGGTGTTGGTTCGGGTTATGTATTGATGTAGCAGGGTTGTGTTATAGCTTATGCTTTGACGAAGCTTAAGGTGCACGAGCGCAACTACCCTTCCCATGATTTCGAATTAGCGGTGGTAGTTTTTGCGCTTAAGATTTGGAGATATTTTCTTTATGGTGTTCATTGAGAGATGTGGCAGACTTTGTAGATTATAGCCTATGTTATCAGCAATTAAAGGTCGAGCATCAGTAACTTGGTGGATTAATTCAGAGATTGCCTATACCTGAGTGGAAATAGGAGAGAATTACCATTGATTTTATTATTGGTTTGCCTCGTACTTCCTGCGGTTTCAGTTGTATTTGGGTCTTTGTAGATCGGTTGACCAAATCAGCATATTTCATTTATATTTAGATGTCCTTCACTTCTAAGAGGTTAGCCCGCATCTATGTTCGTGAGATAATTCATTTGCATGGTATGCCTATATCTATCATTTTATACTAGGGTTTCATGTTTACTTCTAGATTTTGGAGAGTTTTCCAGAAGGATTTAGGTACTCAGGTGGATCTTAGCACAGCCTTCAACCCACAGATCGATGGCCAGTAGGACATGACTATTCAATTTCTCGAGGATATACTCCGAGCCTATGTTATGGATTTTTTAGGTCAGTAGGAGAAGAACTTAGCCTTGGCAGAGTTTTCATATAATAATAGTTATTATTAGAGAATTGAGATGGCGCCTTTTGAGGCATTATATCATAGGAGATGACGTTCCCCAATTGGATAATGTGAAACTTCTGAGAATAGACCCCATGATACTGACTTTCTTCGGGAGTCGTTATAGAGTCAGGATAATTCAGGACTAGGTGAGAGCGACATGGAGTAGGCAAAAGGCTTATGCGAACCATAGGCTTCGTGCCTTGAGATTTGTACGTGGTGATTGGGTATTCCTCTGTGTGTCATCCATGATGGCTGAATTGAGGTTCGGGGAAAAAGGCAAGCTCATCCCCAAATATATTGGACCGTTCGAAATTCTTTGCACAATTGGTGAGGTGGCTTATGAGTTATCCTTACCTTCGCATTTTTTGTTGTCCATCCAATTTTCATATTTCCATGTCATGGCAATACATTCTCGATCCATCTCATGTGGTTAGCTGGGATTCAGTCCAGTTAGATGAGTGGTTGACCTTCGTGAAGGAGCTTGTGCTCATTATGGCTAGTGATGTCAGGCGGTTGCACACTAGGGAGATTTCTATAGTTAAGGTTCCATGCAGGCATTGTCTAGTAGAAGAGAATCTTTGTGTGGTGGAGAGCGAGATGTGGACCCAGTTTCTACACTTTTGTAAGACGTCGAGTACATTTTAATCCTTGACTTTTACAGATGAAAGTCCTTTAGTAGTGGATATTGAAATGACCCTTCAGGTCATTTTCCATATTTCTACTTATTTTTGTTGTTGGAGCTTTCTTATAGAAGCCCCAAAGTCATTTATGATTTGCTAGGACTGACATTTTGGTTATCGGGTACTTCATTTGGTTTTTAGAGTTTATGTATTTTGAAGTCTTTGCTAGTTCCAAATGGCCACCAAGGAACAAATTCAATCAAATGAACTCCTATGCAAATTTTGACTGTTCCAAAAGCTCTGAAAAGTCAATGTTAGCCTAGGAGGACTCTTGGTTTGGGTCCCAAGGCACTCGGGCTCATTTCGACCTATTGATTGAAAGTTAAGAAAATGGGAAATGAGTGTGGTACCCAATTTTCATTGTAACTATCTCGGATGTAAATTTTGACTGCATCATTCCATTTAGAACATCTAATTTGATAGGGTATCATAGTCTGTTTGCATATACTAGATTCTGGATGAATCTCGAGGGGTCAGCGGAGACTTGGAAATTTTTCAGTCTCTCAGCTATTCTGGTGCGATTGCTAATAGCGAGCCAAAGAGGCGTGATTGCGACTCCCTTGGTAGGCCACCCAAAATTTGAGATCATAGTTCCCATGTCGCAATAGCTGCATGCTTGAGCCGATGTAGCAATCACAAGCCTCGGGTCACGATAGAGATACCCGGGTACTTAGGATGGATATAAATAGACCCTTTTCAGACCATTTTCCCATTTCTCACCCATTCTCTAGAGACTAAATCTCTCAAAGAGAGGAAAATCTTGGGATTAAAGCTTGTGGGTGATTTTGGAGCTTGCTTAATGATTATTTCATGATTCTCCTTCAATTTGTGGTAAGATTTCACCTTTTCTCATGGTAGATTTTCCCCATTTCTTGTTCAAAACCCATAAAACTTGATGGCTTGATTTTGGCCCCAATTCATCTCGGATTTCACCCATTTTTAAGGATAATTACTCCTTGAGCATGTGGTAACGTTAGTTTCAAAAATGTGGTTTTCATAAGCGGGACCCACATAGGGTTTGGGTGTAATTTTTGGACCCGAACCACAATGGTGCAATATGGATGATGTTATTCTCATGTTGATGTGTATATTGTGATTTTGATTACGTGGCACCTTGCGGAAGCTTCTTGAAAGGTAAAGTCGGTAATTTAGTGTATTTTTCGATCTTTCTACAACGTCCAAGTAGGCTAGGTTTCCCTCTTCTCAGATTGAGCTATGTCATAGTATGTTTATGATATTGTTTTAGATTTTGGATGTGTTTTGGGTATTGATGATGAAATTTTCAATACTTGAGGTAAGTTGGGACTTGTAGGCTAATCGCAAATTGAGACTTGTTGCATATCTAAAAGAAGGTTTAGATGTCGTAATCTAGTCCAAGGTAAAGCTTGCTTTTTTGATGAATTTTCAAGGATTAGAAGTGGGTTTCGTCGACCTTCCTTAGGCCAAGACATGAACTAGTAGAGGTAGACTTATAACACTTGTTGATTTGAAATGCTTATATTGAGACTTGATGAGACTAGATACATAATAATCATGATAAATGGATAATGGAGGTTGATGATAGATATTATGGGACTAATGTTTATGATATTGTTCATGATATATATATACATATATGAATATAGGCTCGAGTTTAGGTATTGACTATGATATTAATGATATTTATACTGGTTTGAGTTTTGATATTGATGATGATGTTGATGATATATATATATATATATACTGGTTCGAGTCCAGGCACTTACTATGATATGATGATATATGATTACCGGTTCGACTCTGGCTATACATTATGATATTGACATATATATCAGTTCGGGTCCGGGTTCTTACTATGAAATGATGATATATCTATGATGAATCAAATCGAGTCCTAGTCGTAATGGGTATCTCAAGCCCACCGTGGATCAAACACCATAACCGGTAGCCTAACCAACCAGGCATAATGTAGATAAACAGAGAAAGACACCCAATGTATAAAGATAAGACAGTAAATATAACTCAAGTGGAATTAAGAATTCAAAATAGCGACCAACCCAAAACCTGTCCATAAAGCCTCTAAGAAAAATTAAATGACATACTAGGTTGGTGCATGCCCCCGACCATGGACAAAAAAGGAATCCAAAATATGAAAAGAAATCGATAGGATTTAGATACTCATAAAAGAACTTAGTGAAATGCCTGACCTTCCGAAAAATGGAGGCTCATCACTTCAACGCAGACCAACCGATGAACCAGAACCACCTAACTCTATACAAGGAAATCAGAAAAACTCTAGGACCTTACATGATGAAATGATGTAGCATCTGGGGACGGTTTAAGGGGTGGGCGCTAGATGTAATTTAGGGTAGGGATAAAACAATGCCATAATCAAATCAGTCCAAAACCATTCAAAAACCATATGCACATATTCATATATACGAATATATAAGAGGTCCAGCACAAGGTTAAATGGCACCCACGAACTATATGGGTTCAAGGCTAAAAGTCCTAAGGGCACCCACAGGCTATATGGGTTCAGCTCCCCCTGCTGAATGGGTCCTAGAGCATGTTAGCTGCACGAACTAGGAAATATAAGGAAGGGCCCACTGAGGCTCCAACTATGGCCTTTCAGCCCTTTTATTCTGCATTTATACAATATGTTATGCAGTGCTCAGTTTCATATATCAGTCATAAGTTAGTTTGTGGTCCTTCGTGGTTATGAGAACCATGTGGTATTTCGGGTACCATAGTAGGGGCATTACAAACTTATTATCAAAGCCTAAGGTTCAAAAGTGTGCTAGAAAGTCTGAAAAAATGCATCAAAAAGAGTGTTGCGCATGGGTGTATTGTGCACCACACTTATGGATAGGAGGCTATGAGATATTTTAGGAATAGTTTCCCCTCTTTCAGTATTCATGTCGTGCAAGTGAGCATGATCTCAAGTTAAACTCTCAATCTAATCCATTTCTCCCTCTCGTTATAGAACATACCTCCCACAAGGACTAACAAAAGGAGAACCGGGAATCAGGCGGCACCTCCGCCCATTCAGGCAGATTCCCTGGACGAGCATATATTTTATAGAGAATTTAGAACCTACTCCCTTAATTTATCTTACTCAGTAGTGGCTCAAAGTAATCAACAGGCTGTTGTCCCACCCAGGCATATGATTTATGGCCAGCAAATTAAGGTGGGAAAGCGTAGAAAGAAAGAGAGAAAATAAGAGAGTGAGAACAAGTAATTTTAACTTCACTCAACCTAAGTCAGAGGTTGGAAATCATTCTCAGTTTTGCCCAAGGTCATCCATTCCAGTTTCTTCCTCAGTTAATGCTTCAGTCCCTAAATTCAGAGATAAGGTGCCAGGCCCTAGATCTCAAGGCAGTATTAGCAGTGCCCGAACTAATCCCATTGTCAGACTTGCAGTAAGAACTAAGGTTGGTCCACGAAGTCAGCATAATCATCCTTCAATTTAGTTCGGTTGCCTAAATTAGTAGGGTGCCACTTTCAGCACAACCAGTGGGCAGCGCCCAAACAGACTCTATGTTCTTCAGTCCCAACAGGATCAGGAAAATTCTCCTGGTGTGGTCACTGGTATGTTAAAGATCTTTCATTTGCATGTTTACGCTTATCTAGATTTAGGAGCTTCTTAGTCTTTTGTTGCTCCTTATATAGCAGTTGATTTTGGAGTCATTCCCAAAATTCTAGCAGAGCCCTTCTCAGTCTCTACTCTAGTGGGTAAATCCATCATAGCCGATGGGTATACAGGAACTATTCGGTGATAGTATCTCAGAATGTCACTTCAGTAGAATTAGTTGAATTAGAGATGACTAATGTTAATATCATTCTCAGTATGAAGTGGCTTTATTCCTGCCATGCCATAGTCAACTACAGAAACAGAGTTGTCCAGTTTCAGTTTTGAATGGACCTGTCATTGAGTAGAAGGGTAGTATTTCAGCATTCAGAGGTCAGCTTATTTCCTACTTTTGGGCTAGGAAAATGATATGTAAGGGATGTGTCTATTATCTTGTTCGAGTTAGGGACTCTAGTTCTGAAACTCTCAGTCTTGAGTCAGTCCCAGTAGAGAGTGAATATTCAGATATCTTGCCTGAAGAACTTCTCGGAGTTCCTTCTGAGAGGGAAATAGACTTTGGCATTAACCTTTTTCTAGATACTTAGCCCATAACTATTCCTCTATACAGAATGGCATCAGCAGAACTTAGCAAATATGATATTCAGAAAATAGCTTTCAAAACTCGGTATGGTTATTTCAAATTCTTAGTCATGTCCTTTGGTCTTACCAATACCCCAACAGCTTTCATGGACTCGATAAATCATGCGTTCAACCAGTACTTGGACATGTTTGTCATAATCTTCATAGATGACATTCTTTTCTACTACTATAGTGAGTGTGATCATGCAGACCATCTCAGAAAAGTGTTATAGACCCTCAAAACCTATCAGTTATCATGATATCTATTCATATCCTACATGTCAGCTCTTTGATCATTACTCATATTCATGCACGTTAGTGAAAATATTTACACTCACAGTTCCTAGTATAAGGAGTTCCAGTTCACTCTATGTTACGAATCATGTCCCAGGAGTATAGAGACTTCAGACTCAAGTAATACAGCTCATGAGTCATTCACTAATGTCATGCTTTTTCAGTATGCTCAGTCCACATGACTTATGCTCCACTATGAATGATCAGCCAAACTCAGATTATGTCACGTATACCCTCAGTTTAGATCCCTCGGTGAAATCTATGGTGTTGATGCTCTATCCCTCAGGCCTCAATTATAGCGTCACTTTAGTAATAAATACTAAGTAAACGACTCAGATAGTCCTGCAGAGCCATGGTTTTCAGCTATTAGTTACTTAGCCATCAGAATTCAGTATCAGCCTAAACCTCAGTTATTGGTATTCGGCTATAAGAACCCAGTATTTACTTCCAGTATGAGTCCAGTTGTAGTCTTAGTTATAGTGTCAGCTCTAGTTCATTAATCAGATCAGAAACTCAGTCCAGATCCAGGTTTGCTTGACCATAGCATACGATTATTAGTTATTCAGTTATTAGTATTTCAGTACCTCAGTTTACCGAATGTTTTTGAATCATGGTATACGCGTGGTTTTGAATCCTTAAGATAATACAGTTTTCACTCACTCATGCTCAGGTATCTCATGTTACCCAGTCAGTCATTACCTTCTATGCATAATACTCTATAGTTTCAATCCAGTTATTCAGACTAAGTATAGTTAAGTCCTACATGCCCAGTATTCAGCTATTAGCTATGCAGTTAATCAGATAAGTTAGTATGTTTATACATTCATGCTCAGCACCCATGTGAATATTTTCAGTAGTCTCTAGTGATGTGTTGTTCTAAGGTAGGGAGTATAGTGGAAGGAGTATTCGAGGGATATGTCTAAGCTTGAAATTTTAGATACAATGCATAAGGCTTATTCACTCTATTTTAGATGATGTTTCATAGACATTTCCTCCTAATACAAGAATCCCAGCTATGTGGTAATCCCCTATTCAGATATCCTACTCAGACCAGGCCAAGGTTTTCTTTCTCCCTACAGTCACTAGAACACTATAGAAAGAGTGTCATAGAAATACTCCATCGAGTATAAGTTTTCAGTATGAGTTAGTCCGCAGATCCATGGATTCAGTTTAGCAGTCAGACAAATATGTTCGTATGGTGTGGCTTCCTATTTTTCCATCTTGTCACACTATCTGAAGTCTCATGAATGTAACTATTCAAAGATGGATCAACCACGTAGTTGCGTGTCTAGTCCAGTTCATGTATCATGCCATAGTTTTGGAATCCAGATATTCAGTCACGATTCAGCTCTTAGTTCCCTTGTGCATCACCTCAATTTCCTCATATCTCGGACAAAAAAAAATCAGCCCAACATTCTTCAAGGGACAAAGTGCCCCAAGGGGGAGATACGTTATAATCCCCCAAACTTTCATAACATAAACATGCCACTCTCTCTTCATGTAACAAACCCATTTTAGAGTAGTGGGTACCCATAGGTTGACCCTCTATCTCTAATCTTATCTGTAAGCCATGTACTTAATGGCTCAATTCAGTGCACAATAGTCATTCCATGTTACACGTTACAGACTTAGTCATGTACTCATGTTCCTGTTCATGTGTGTTCAGTAAAGGATCTTGAGTTAAGATTAAAATTTAGTATTTTGAAAATCTCTCCCATGAAGGGAGTGAAGAGATTCGGTAAAAAGGGAAAACTCAGTCCCCAGATATCGTTCCCTTCAAAATTCTCAGTCGCTTAGGCAAAGTAGCTTATGAGCTCGAATTGCCTTAAGATCTAGCTTCAGTTCATCTAGTCTTTCATGTCTCTTTGCTAAATAAGCACATAGGTGATCCAGTAGTTGTAGTCCCTATTGAGGGTGTAGATATTCAGAACAGTCTCTTGTATGAGAAAATTCGAGTTGAAATTCTTGACTATCAAATTTGCAGACTGAGGAACAAAGAAGGCCCTCTAGTTAAAGTTCTTTGGCAGAATCAGTCCGTTGAGTGAGCTACTTGGGAAGCAGAAGCAGATATGCGGACCAAGTATCCTCACCTCTTCTCCGCTAATTTAGAACCAACCCAAGGTAATAGATTTCCTTAACTTCATTCAACTTATGGTATAAATTTCAGTTACAAACTACGCTCAGTTTTGATTTCAAACTTGGTATCTTTACCCTTACATGTTCAGTCGCATGTTTATGAGCCAGTTCAGACATGTATTTGCAGATCAAATATGCATGATTAGCTTATCAGTACTCTCAGTCATGCATTCATTTATTTGATTATTCATAAATTCATGCATCAAATATGCATGATCAGCATGAATCTCAGCTTAGTCAGTCTCATTCGAGGATGAATGTTCCCAAGAGGGAGATATTGTAATACCTCAAGAATCCCAACCAATAATAGAACCATAATTCAAGCTCATGAGAAATAAATTTTAGTGTTTTAGTAGTTTTATGATCAAGTTTAATGTATATTAAGGCCTCAAATACGTCCTAGCTAATAGATGAATCAAAACATCCCTTACAGATTGAATTCTTGAGAAGGATATTATCATAGTCAACTTTAAATAAGAATATCTTTTGTTATTCTATGAATTTCTTATTTCATGATATACCAACAGATATATAATTTAATTATATTTCCAACAATACCAATTTCACCAAAATCCAGAATCAGAGTAAGAAGTTATGGCCGTTTTACTGGGAGCTGTCCGAGCTCCCCAGGAGCGACGGGCAAGCTGACAGACCGTCAAGTCAGCAATGGACCATTGCTTTGGACCTCACAACTGAGGAATTAAGGCCTTTTTATGGCCCAAAACTAACGGTTGGAGTGATGGTCAATCACTAGAGTGACGTTCTGTCATCCAAATCGTCAACTTTGTTTGAAACAGCACTAAAACGACGTTTTAAAGGGCTATTTGGGTCTTTTCCCATCCTTTTTAACCCCTAATTACATCAAATCAAAGCACGTAACTCCTCATTCACCAATAATATCAAAATTAGGTTTTATTTCAATATCAAAACTTAAGAACAAGATTCAAACCCTTCTCCAAGAAAACTCAAGAATCAAAACGTCATCATTCAAGAACTTTCAAGAAAAGTCAATCTCCATCAAGATTCAAGATTTTGAGGTATGTAAAGTGTTGATTCATGGGTTTCTTTCACCCATGAATCTCAATAATCCCATTTTAAACTCATGAATTATGATTTCCATATGGTGGGTTGATTTTAATTATGTTGATGTGGTTGTATGAATCCCAAGTTGGAGTCTTTATGTACTTTTCAAGAAATTATGCTAGTATGTGAGTTGGAAACTCTGAAATAGAGTTAATTAAAGTAACCATTATGTATGAACTAGTGTATATTCCTAATCCTAAGGTTATGCATGCAATTTGTTTGATTAAATGCCCAAGAGACCAAGATTCATGCTTTAGGACTCAATTATGACCAAATTGATGAACCCATGTTATACCCTTATGTTCAAAATGACTTCCATGTTATTATGATGAATTGAAATTGTTTCATGGATTGTTCATGGGATTATCCTATGAAATTATGACATGTTTATATCCATTTCTATTCATGTACCAAACCATGATAATCAAGTGCCTCATGAAATCCCCAAATAATTGTCTTGTGGATTGTTGATTATGGTCGTGAGTCTAGGAAGTGTCATGTCTTGTCAGTTTCATGCGATTGAGTCCTGGGGTACTTGTACCTGACAATTTAGTTGTGTGCCTAGAGCCAGTGTTAGTTTTCAAGATACTCTCAGTCAAGCCATGTTCAGTAGAATTCAGTCAGTCTTATGACTTAGGAAAAAACTCAGTAATCTCAGTAATGTTCCGTCAGTCAACGGAACTCAATGAATGTAGTCCAATTCAGTTCAGTTAATCATGTTCAGTGTCTATTTAGATGGGAGTATGATTCAACACCAAGTGAGTCGAAGGATGGGAACTCACCTGTTATTAGAGGGTGTGATTCTTAGAAGCAATCCTTGCGCTCCAGAACTACGTAGCCTACATAGGTTGAGACATCAAACCTGCTAGTTGGGGGTAGATAAGGTCTCTTAACATGTTATCTGAGGGTCCCACCATTCTCCTTAGAGCACCTGTTAGATGAGGGATTACTCACAGTTTATCCTTACCAATGGTGTGGTATTGACACCCTTCTAATTGGGGTTACAGATTGGACCCCAACTCAGCTATAATAACTTATTTGGGGCATATCGGTTAGATGACTACTTCCCACAGTTACAATCTCAGTCTCAGTCTCAGTCTCAGAAATAGAACTTAGATAGTTCTACAAAATTCAGGACTATCAGATACAGTCACCTAGTTTAGTACGGAACTTAGTTCCATCAGAAACTGGACTGTCAGACACAGCCATTCAGATAATAGTATATCAGATATACAAAACTTATGTTATCAGTATTCAGATTTAGAGATGTTATGATCTCGGTCGCAGTTCACGTATTTATACAAGTAATCTCACATCCATGTTATTCAGTCATTTAGTATTGTTCATGCATATAAAACCCTGCATTCAGCCTACCTCACTTGCATACCAGTACATTCAATCGTACTGCTGCAATTGCGCTATGGTGTTTTATAACATAGGTTCAGAAGCATGAGCTCCAAAGCATCCTTAGTAGATCAGACATTCAGCAGCCAGACTAGCAGTGAGTCCTCATTATTCGAGGATGTTCTTATTTGACTATTTCATTCTTTCAGTACTTAGTTTATTTCAACAGTTGGAGTTAGTTGGGGACATGTCTCATCAACTCCTTATTTAGACAATTTAAAGGCTTTCAGACTAGCATGTTCAAACAGTTATTTCAGTTTTTGTATGGTGATACCGTATTATTCAGATGTTATGTTTTATTAGATTTATTAACCTTATGGCCTTTTAGCCCTTTTATTCTGCATTTATATAGTATGTTATGCAGTGCTCAATTATAGATATTAGTTATGGGTTAGTTTGTGGTCCTTCGGGGTCATGAGCATCGTGTGGCATTTTGGTTACCAGATTTAGGGCATTACATACGGGCTATATGGGTTCAACTTCCCCTGCTGAAAGGGTCCCATCACATATTAGTCGCACGAACCAGAAAAATCCAAGGAAGGGCCAAACCTACCAAAGCTCCAACCATTCGAAAAATATATATAATGTGTGAACTATGTACATAGTTACCAAGACCCCCACACTGGCAAACTTGGTTTCCAGTATTGGTACCCCCAGGACCTCCACCTTCCACGAAGAGCTGCACAACCTCCTTTAAGCCCGAATTAAATCCATTTACACATTCCCATCCATTAAATAAGGAGTAATCCATTAAGGCATATATCTAATGGTATCATCATACCAATTGAACTTGCAAGTCAGTTCCATTATGCCAATCCAAACCAATTAGCCAAACAGACACCAAAGTTCCAATTTAGAAACCAAACCGTGGCCACCAAGGCCTTCCAAAACAATTTAAAACCAAATCATGAACACCAAGGCCTTCAAAAATCATTTTTATCCGTTTATACATTAATGCAATACAATAGTTTGGTAAACTAAGAAAAACCATGTAATTGTCCATATTTAAAAACTAATTATGTAAGCAGGTTGAGATTAATACCAATTCTAAACAAAAAACCATAATTTTGGTAGAATCCACTACTCCCATCCCATCCACCATGCCCATGTATCCAACTAGTTCAAAACCCATAGGTTAAGCATAAATGACAATTCAAACCATGAGAAAACCAACCAAGTAACAACCGTTCGAAACCCTCAATCCATCATTCCAAACCCACAATTTAAAATCACATAAAAATGATTAAACACATGTCTTTATGAACAACCAAGTTAGTGAAGAGATACATACCTGAAAATACCAAGAATTTGGAGAGGAAACCACAATTTGAACCCTAGGTGCTTAATCTTTAGAAACCCTAGCCTTGCTCTTGATTTGGGAGTTTAGAGAGAAAGAGTAGTATTTATGTTATGATAAATGATTAAAATAGGGTCAAACGAAGCGTTTAAGGTCGTGGGAAATACTAGGGTGGAAGGAAAATACCATACTTTCCTTAATGGAAATAGGCAGTTTAAAAAAAGCACCCAGTCGCTATAGATCTGGTAACGAATCATAGTCACTGGTCATAAGCCATCACCAAGACTCATAGACTGGGTCCTCGGATGACCTTTCACTATTATGGTCATGAGTCATACCCTACGACTCATGACCAAACCTTAAGACTTATGAGGCTAAGTCGTGGTTAGGACATATACATTGGACAACCTTACTTGTTAGACTATGATAGGTACTACACAACTAGCATAGATTAACTACGACTTGTCACCTGAGTCATGGTATGGGCGGTAAGCTTGATCACATGGAAAAAATTCAGAGTCTAGAACCTAGGGTATTATAATATAATTACCGATTTGAGTTTGACTATGCATTATGATATTGACTATGTATGCTGAATTGGGTCAGATCACTTGATATAATATGATGATATATGATTACCAATTTGAGTTTGCTATGTATTATGATATTGACTATATAAATAATGATTTAAATTATAGATATGAGGTATGATACTAATAATATGGATATTGGTTCAAGTTTGAAAATAAAAGTTGTTAAAATGTTGCATGTGTCATGACCCAAACGAGGGCCCGACCATGACAGGTATCTCAAGTCCCCATTGATGACCAAAAACCACCCCCTTTTCTTAGCCAAACAAGATACAACACTAGTAATGGCTAAATTCAAAACATATAACAAGATAACATTCTTAACAACTTAAAAGATATTTAAGAATTATCAACAACCAACAATCGATAACCCATAATCGATAACCAATAACCAAAAACCAATACCCAAGTCCACAGTAATACCCACTAAGCCTCTACTAAATCGAAAACAATCTAAGTCGAGACATGCCCCCAACCACAAAAAATATGCTAACAATGACAATGTTAATGTGAACTCTTCACTTCTAATTTATGAAAAGAATATTGATAGAATGATCAAGTCTTCCGAAGAATGCAAGCTCACCATTTCACTGCAATGACCGATGAACCAAGACAATCCATTGAACACTGTACAAAAAAGGTAGCATTTCCTTCGAACCCTGTATCACATGGGGATATCGCGTCCGGAGATGGTTAGTGGGTTGAGCACTAGCATGTAATTCACGGATAAGGATAAAGTAATGAGAGTTTAATAATCTAGTTCAAATCAATGTACATGATCACATACATGTGTGCATACGTATATACTTATATAAAATTTTGGCTTAGGGAACAAGGTTTATCATGCACTTTAAAACTTTATCCTGGATTGTATCTCTCAATCGTTAGTTAATAGCATCTAGGGCTATATGGACCCTAGCTCTCACCCCCTGGTAGGGTCCTAGTATATGTATCCGCAATCTTATGTACAAGCACAGGGGACTAGAACCTCCCAATCATATATTAAGGTAACTTAAGCACCCGATACTGAAATATAATATAGGGGACTCAAACCTTCCAAATCATATTATAAGGTAGACTCCAACCACCTGATCATAATAAATGGGACTCGAACCCCAAGATAGACTGCCACATTCACGGCCCAGCTACACAACCCTCTTTTAAGCCCCATTAAAATATTTATCACACATTCTCACTCATTGAACCATAATACACATTTAGGCATACACTATTAGTATCGTCATACCAACAACACTTGCAAGGTATCATCAACATGCAAAATCAATTCCATTAAATCGAGAGAACAACTCTCTTTGTTCATTAATACAAGGTAGGGGAACGTTGGCTCCTTTTGTTCACTAAATCAAACCATCATGTTTCAATAACCTCTTTATATCATGAAATTATTCCAAAAATAGTTCAACATAATTTTTACTTGTACTCAAAACCACTTTCACAAAGTTGGGTTGGGTTTGTTACTAATTTAATTGTCATTATTCACAAATTTTGGGGAAATCACAATCCCCTTGTATATTCACCATACTCATGCATCAAATTGTTTTCAAAACCACCATTTAAAACATAAACAATGTATATGTTCCAAAACCACCATCAAAACCAAATGGATAACTATTTAAAACACATGCTTTTACAAAGTAATAGTTGGGGAGAAGTAACATGCCTGAATTATCAAGAGTTATGGAGAGAATTTGCCATTGAAAGATCTAATAGATAAACTTCTCAGAAACCCTAAGTATCTTGCTTGAGAGAATATAGAGAGTGTGAGAGAGTATTTTGATTATGAATAGTATGTTAATGAAGCCCTAAAAAGGGTTTTAATTGGTGGGGGCTAAGTAGGATAGGAGGGAAATTACTAGGATGCCCTTAATTAAAAGACTGAAAATCGATGCCCAATTGCTTGGGTGACCTCACGACTCATACGGTTACCCTGCAACTCATTTAGTCCAGTCGTAGTCTAGAAAGTTTCCTGGGCCACCCCACACTGGTCTAGTTAGGAGCCACACCATACGACTTGTATCCAGTCCTTACAACTCGTAACATGCTAGTCGCAGTCATAACAAGAACTTAGGATAGAACACTTGTTCCCATATGATTGGAACACTATAACTTGTTATGAGCCTTGAAAACACACAAACCCTAGTTGTAGTCACAATAAAAACTCTAGGCCAACACATTGGCCAGGCTACAATTGGGTTCTTAAAACTCGTAATGACCTGTGATGACTCATAGCGAGGGTCGTCGTCTGGGCAGTAAGTCTAGAAACTCAAAAATTTTCAAGGACAAAAATCTGGGGTTTTATATTCCCCCTCCGCCCAATATAATTCATCATCGAATGATGATACAAGGAATCCCTTAACACAATTTAACATGGAATACAACTGCACTTACCTTAGCAAAGACAAAAAACAAATATGTCAGGGAAATTACAATTCCCTTTAACAAAGAAAGAAAACTAAGATGGTAAGATTAACACATACCTTAAGCATGAGTATCTGGAATGGGAACAAGAATGGGTATTTGGACTTCATGTCCTCTTCTGCTTCACAAGTAGCTTCGTCAAACTTTTGGTTCCTCCATGAAACCTATACCGATGCCACGTCCTTCATATATAACCAGCTAACTTATCGATCCAAGATCACAACTGGGACCTCTAACAACAAGGAGTTCAAAACACCAACATTTTCCAATAGAATCACCAGGGAAGGATCAATCACACACTTTCTTAACATCGACATATGAAAAAATAGGTGAATAGAACCCAAACAGGGAGGCAATTCCAAATCATAAGCCATATTACCCACTCTCTTCAAAATTAAATAAGGGCCCTCATAGTGGGGACTGAGCTTTCCCTTCTTTCCAAAATACATTGTAGATATCTTTAAGAACACCAAATTGCTAACTCGAGATTTCAACTACCTCTTTCCCACATTCGTATAGGAATTTTGGTGACTCTGGGTGGTCTTAAACCTATCTCAAATCACCTTTACTTTTTCCATAGCCCAGTGAGCCAAATCAAGAGCCAACAACCCAGCCTCGCCAACCTCAAACCACCCAATAGGAGAACGACATCTCTTACCATAAAAATACCCAAATAGAGCCCTCCTAATACTTGCATAATAGCTATTATTATATGCAAACTCTATGAGCGGCAAATGATCAACCCAAATACCCTCAAAATCAAGCATATAAGACCTTAGAATATCTTCTAAAGTTTCAATAGTCTTCTCTACTTGTCCATCCTTCTACAGGTGGAAGGCGGTGCTAAGGTTCACCTTATTTCCTAAACCTTTCTAAAAAGAATGTGAAAAGTGAGAGGAGAACTAAGTACCTTGATCATATATAATGGAAATTGGAGCACTATGCAACTTTATGATCTCCTAAATGAACAGCCTTACATAATTCTCAGCAGAGTAATAAGTCCTCACATGTAAAAAATAAGCAAACTTAGTTATCCTATCTACAATGACTAAAATTGAATCAAACTACTGGTGGGACAGTGAAAGACCAGTAACAAAATTCATATTGGTCACTTCCCTTTGGGAAACTCAATTCTTAAGGCAACCCACCACGTCTCAAGTGCTTCACCTTCACTTGTTGACAAATCATAAACTTGGCCACAAAATTCACCACATCCTGCGACAGGTTATTCCACCAATAGATCTCATTCAATTCATATCTTCATGGAACATGGATGAATATTATACCTCGATGCATAAGCCTCATCCAAGATCCCCTCTAGCAACCCATTAATATTAGTAATGTATAACTTACCTTGGTACCTCAAGATATCATCTCCATCAATCTAAAAATCCATCACTTTCTACTAGCTAAGGTCACCCTTAATTCGCATCAAGGTAGGAACCAAAACCTGTTTCTCTTTTACCTCAGCATAAAGAATTGACTTCACCACCTCTTTCACTATCACACCTCCATCCTTAGAGTCCAAGAGATAAATCTAAAGGCTAGTCAACCGATGAATGTCCTTCACCAACTCTCACTTTTTCTTCTCTAAATGAGATAAGCTTCCCATAGATTACCTGCTAAGAGCATCAGCAATCACGTTTGCTTTACCTATATGATAGGGAAGACTTATAACATAGTCTTTAAACAACTTAATCCATCTCTACTTTTTGAGATTCAACTACTTCTAGGTAAACACATATTGCAAGCTATTATGATCTGAATAGATGTCAATATGAACCCTATATAAATAATGACGCCAGATCTTTAAAGAAAAGACCACAGCTAACAACTCTAAATCATGAGTCGGATAGAATCATATGCAACCACCTTACCATGCTGCATTAATATAAACTCAATCCTACAAGGGACGCATCACAATAAATCACAAAGCCATCAGTACCCTCGAGTAAAGTCAAAACCAGAGATGACGTCAACATATCCTTCAACTTCTCAAAACTATCCTCCAGGAATCAGACCATAGAAACTTCACCTTTTTCTGAGTCAACTTTATTAAGTGGGCAGTAATAGAGGAGAAGATTTCCTCAAACCTTCAATAATAATCAGCTAAACCTAAGAAGCTCCAAATGTCGGTTGGAGTCGTGGGTCTACGCCACTTCTTAACTGCCTTAAATTTCTATGGATCCACCATGAGCCCCTAACTAGACACCACATAGCTTATATAGGTTACAGCATTACACCAGAACTCACAGAGAGTAAACTACGCAGAGCTGATCGGCATAATTTGTCTCACTCTTAGATTAAACCAGGTTGTCATCATTAAACACGATGATGAATAAGCCTAGAAACTAACAAAATACATGGTTTATAAGATCTATAAACATCATTGGGGAATTAGTCAAACCAAAGAACATCAACAAGAACTCAAAGTGACCACACGAGGTTCAAAAAGCAGTCTTAGGGATATCCACCTCCCTAATCTTCAACTGATCATAACCCAATAAAAGGTCAATCTTAGAGAAGTACATAGCACCCTGAAGTTAATCAAATAGGTCATCAATCCTAGGAAGAGGATACTTATTCTTCACATCACCTTATTCAACTATCGGTAATATATACACATCCAAAGTGACCCATTCTTCTTACACACGAAGAGCATATGAGCACCCCACGAGGAAACACTAGGATAAATAAAACCCTTATCCAGACGGTCTTTCAACTACTACTTAAGCTTTTTCAACTCAGTTTGTGCCATTCTATATGGAGGGATAGAGATAGAATGAGTGTCAAGAAACATATCAATCCTAAAATCAATCTCCCTATCGGGAGGAACACCAAAAAGATCATTAAGGAATTTGAAAACTCAAAGACCTCCAGGACAAATTAAAATAAAGGACCCTTGGAAATACAATCTTTAACATGAAGTAAATGGTATAGACATCCCTTGGAGATCAATCTCTGGTCTCTAAGATATGAAATGAATCTTCCCTTAGGCACTAGGGAACTACCTTCCCACTCAATCAAAGATTTATTTGGGAATCAGAAAGTAAACCTCTGGGTTCTACAATCAAGAGATGCTTAGCACGAGTGCAACCAATCTATCCCTAAAATCACATTGAAGTATAACATGTCAAACTCTATTAGATCCACTAATGTCTCCTTAATATGGATAGATGCCATACAACTCCGAGAGACTCTTCTAGCCACAATAGAGTCACCTACCAAAGTAGATATAGAAAAGGGATCCAAAATACACTCAAAACCAAAACCAAAATGAATAGCCACAAAAGAGGTCACATAAGAAAGAGTACACCCCAGATTAAGCAAACAACACATATCACGATAAAAGAAATATAATTTACCAAACATTCGGAGATAGCTCAAATTTCTAGTAAGTGAAAAGACAATAAAGGCAATTTTGACCAGTACCGGAGCTAAGATTTGCACCATTTAGTGAAGGAGCTAAAGAAGTGGCAACCTAAACCTTATTAGCCCCAGTACCAACCCTGACTATTGGATAATTCCATTATAGGTGCTCTAACTAACCATACTTAAAGCTCTTATTCCTTCCATACTCACAAAATCCATGATGCACCTACCTACAAAAATGGCAAGAGGAACAGGATAGGGCTGATTGAGCTCTACTAGCTTGAGACTAGGCACTATGTGCCATAAATTCACTATTACTCCAAAAATGACAGCCACTAAACAACTTAGGTCATAAAGCACAAGTCGTAGAAATAGAATTGCCCCACTTATTCTTAACTATTTTCAAATATCTCTACTACTCTACTGCTGACCTCCACCCTGATCTGAATATTGAAACTTCTTACTCTGCCTCTCTCTAATTTTGGCATATTTTTTTCCTTCTTGACTTATTGCATATACACCATAAGTTGAGTGATATCTATATCTTTTTTCAATAAAGCAACCTTGCTCTCAACAATTAGATCATGGGACAACCCAAAAGAGAATTTCTATATTCAATCTCTCATGGAAGACACTACCTTAGAAGTATAATGGAATAACTAGTGAAACTTTAGGGCATACTCTTTTACAATCATCCTAGATTTTCTCAAATTCACCTATTACTTGGCCTTTACTTCTTTCAAATCCTGAGGAAAGAATGATACAAAAAAGAACCTAAGAACTCATCCCATAATGCCAACACCTCATCATCAACCCTAGATTGATCCTAATCCTTATACCACTGATATGCCACACAATCCAATTAATAAGCAGTAAATTCCACACCCTCTACATCATTATGCAGAAAATCTTCTCTATCTTATTTATGAATTCTTGAGGATCTTCCTAACCTTAAAGCCAGTAAAAATTAGAGGATTAAGCCTTATAAACTGTCTAACTCGAGTAACCTCAGAAGAACTCACAAAAGTACCAATAAGACATGGGTGATGTGACTGAAATATCACCAACTATGTCAACAAATAAATAGATCAACAGGAATGTTAGAAATGTCTCTAGAGGGTGGGGGCATGATCATCATCAGCTTAAGGGGCTCGATGAGGACAATAAGGACCAGTGGAACTCTACAAGGGCAATCAGGAGTTGGACCCCTAGACCAGGTTTGAACTCCATAAGTTAAATGTGCTCTGTTGACATTATCCTCAGATGGGATAGAATAGTTTCCACGCACATTAGATTTTCTTGGAGGTATGATTTGAAATACAAAAAAAGTGGGAATTAGAGGAGATTCAAGACCTTACACTCTATAGCTTGAAATAGAATAACAAGAAAGGGAAACATTGCTAATTGTCTAGTAGCCTCTTCCTTATAAGTGTGGTGCGCTACACACTCATAAAAGAGACTCTACTTAACACGGAATTATGGACACCCAATAACACCAAACCTAGGCTCTGGAACCATTATTATCATGACCCAAACCAGGTCCTGTTCATGATGGGTATCTAGAGTCCCCATCGAGGACCAAAGACCACCCATTTTGCCTAGCCAAACAGGATACAACACTAACAATGGCTAAATTTCTAAAATATAACAAGATAATATGCTTAACAACTCAAAAGGTATTTAAGGTTTGTCGACAATCGAAAACCAAGAATTGGTAACCAATAACCAATAACCAACAACTAATACACATGTCTACAATAATATCCACAAAGCCTCTACTTAATAAAAAATAATCTAATTAGGGACATGCCCCTGACCCTGATAATGATAATGAAAATGCTAATGTAAACTCTTTAATTCTAGTTTATGAAAAGAAAACCAATGGAATAATCAAGTATTCAGGAGAATAGAAGCTCACCGCTTCACTATAATGATTGATGAAATAAAATGATCTACCTACCACTGTAGAAAAAGTAGGATTGCCTTTAGACCCTGTATCACATGGGGATACAGCCTCCAAAGATGGTTAGTGGGTTGAATACTTACATGTAACTCAGGGATAAGGATAAAGTAATGATAGTTTAATAATCTAGTTCATTTCAATGTACATATTGACATAAATGTATGCATACATATATACTTATATAAGATCCTAGGATAGGGAATAAGATTTATCATGCACTTTAAAACTTTAGCCTAGATTGTGTAGCTTAACCATCATTTATTAGTAACCATGGGCTATATAGGCCTCAGCTCTCACCCCCTAGTCAGGCCCCAGTGCTTGTAGCCATACGAATCAGATAATAATCTCATATATACACATGAGGTACTCAAACCTCCCAATCATATACTAAGGTGACTAAAACTTATTGTGTCCAAGCACACACGCAAGTGTACATGGTCTCACCAAGCAATATAGTGGCCTTTTACAAGACAAATATCAATCCCTCAGAGACTTGAGTTGATAACTATCCAATTCTAGTTCACTATTATGATTAATTCAGTGCAAACTTATCCACAAGAGCTTTAAAGTTATAACTAAAAGTAAACTAAATAATGATGATAAGTAAAGGTTTTGGACAATCAATGAGGAGAAACCTAGGGTTAAGGCTCTACGAACAATCATACCATGATATTGAACTTCATTAGTTAGGTTACTTAACTTGGTTGTTGATTCACGGGGTTGATAATGTAAAATGGTCTTTTGAGCCTTTAGTCACCTAACTTAGACCCACAATTACATCATTGAGAGGGGATGTAAAAACTAAGTCAAATATATTCATATTTCATCCCATAAGTGAACCAAATAAGCCACTTAGGTATATTCCTACCCTAAATGCAAATTATAACTTTATTCTGTAGAAGCTTATAATCCTAATCTATTTACCCACATTCTATCCTCTTGTTCAAAGTGTTGAGAATCCTTAAAATAGTGATAACAAGAATAAATAAACAACAAAATATGATAAATAATCAAAACCAAATCAATTCATAGCAATAGTAGTCATGTTCTTGGCCTTAACCTCATAAAAAGGATTTTGGCAGCTCATGGACATAACTATAATTGCAATGATTGAATATATGTTAAAATTGATAAAAAAAAAAAAAGACAAAACAAAAGAAATAAAAAACCAATTACAATTGTTATACATCATCTCTCAAAGTTTCAATATCGTCCAAGGTGTATAGCATTATGTCTAAGTGTCCTATTTATAGGACAAAATTGCCAAAATTCGTATAGGTCGACGTCGCGCCCTTTATTGTGGCACCTAGGGTCCGCATCGCCCTATAATCGTGGACCAGAACTATTTTTTGCTCCCTCAGGCAGATCCCAAGTCCATGGTTTGGACCTTATAGCAGTGGCCAAGGTCTAGTGACACATTATTGACTCTAAAGTGTTTGTTTTACGTCAAATCTCGTCCCTTGCTTTATTCCATCCATTCTAAGTTTTGTAGTGGGGTTTCTACTTGATTTATAGCTTATGTATAATACATATATAGTTGTAATCAAATCAAAAAACATCCTATATCATTAAAATCCCCGAATTAGAGCTCAAAACAACACATAATCTAAAACGATGAACTAGAAACTTAAGCTAAGAATTAGTTTTGCCCTTTTGATCTTTAACTTAGTGTTTTGACTCTTAAGTTGATTAAATTGAAACTTAAACAACATAAACAAGTTTTTACCCAAATAATTACACAATCATACCATTAGTAACTCATTACACACACTAGAGTCCAATGAGATCAACTAGAATAACACATAGCTCAAGCTAGTAACACTATTTCTCTCGTTTTAACTCTAAGTGGCCAATTTAAGTACAAAGTTGTTTGAAAAATACCTTAAACATTGTAATAGAGTAATTTAACACTTACATTCTCAATTATATCATTATCAACACATTAAGAACACAAAAAGTCCTCAAAACAAGGCTAAATATGCCCGGATAATAACAGTGAGGTACTTAAATCCACCACAGATCATAACCCCACACTTAAATCCTTGTTCTTCCTCGAACAACTCTTTAATACCATAATAATGATCAAAGAACATTCCACATTTCTACTACAAGAAAGGCACTCAATCTAGTACTACAATAACTATACAGAATGCAAGTTTCTACACTAAGCATATTATACACACAACTGAAGGCTCATGAACATTACTCCAAAACATCCTTGCCTCAAGAATTGACTCATGCATATTTCTCAATAAAGTACATCATACAACTCATCCAACTATCATCAAATATGTGGCCTCACCACAAGAGAGCTACCCATACCCACTTATGTAGATTCAATTTATCACAGAATAGGTACAAGAATCAAGTTATGCTTACTCTCACAAAGAATTCACAAGTTGCACGTGATGAATAATAGGCTTGATATTAGTTTAATACTCCAATATATCATAATTATAAAGCTTAGGATCAAGTAGATCTGTAAGGATTGTAATGTAGGCTAAGGGATGAGTAGGAACTATACTGGCCAATAATAGTGACTATCTTCCCTAGGCGGTTTGATACATCACACTTTTCATTCAATTCACTTCTAACAACCAATTTCTACCACTTCAGTATACCCTTATATTTTGTATTTCCCCATCTCATTAAGCTTAATCACATACAATATGGAAGGGAGGATTATCTATTAATTCATGATTTAATTTTTTGGCATAAATTTCTTCACTCCTAACCACAACACATTAATTTTATACACCAATAACTTATTAATTTAGGGATTCAATTTCACCTTTCTCATTCCTCAATTTATATCTCCTTAACTAACTTAATTTTTATGCTAAAGTGATTTGTAGCTTTGGATCAAATAAAGGTCAATCAAAGAAAGGATATTATGTTGGGTGTATTTATGCATTCTAGTGACACTATTCTAGCCTTTTAGGCTTGTTTTGAGAATGATTCATCTGTTATATGAATTGAGATAAATGTGTATCAAAGTGTTAAATCATGTTTTTATGATGTTCGAAGTGAGTTTCAAACAAGTTTGTACCTAAAATATTCATTTAGAGTTCAACCTGGAAAAGTAGTGTTACTAGATTTAGTTAGGTGCTTGTCTAGTTAATTTCGGTGGATTATATAGTGTTTAAAGTGTTACAAATGGTTTTGATATGTAATTATATATGAAAAAACTTGTTTATAATGCTCAAGGGTCAATTGTATCAAGCCAAGGGTCAAAACAATGAGTTAAAGATCATAGTGAAATTAGCCTATGGTTAGCTCGTGTTTCTAGTTTGTCATGTTGGATGTTGTCTTGTTTTGACCTTTAAATTGTAGTGTTTAATGATATAGGATTCTTTTTGTATAGATTATGATGATATTTGAAGGATATACAAGCTTCAAATCAAGTGTTAACAACTCAAAAAGTCTTATAATGGCTCCATGAAGGCACAATACACAGATTGATGCACTTTTGGACCCCTAGAATGTCATTGGCATGTGTCGACTGTAGGAGTGGACAATGGGTGCATTAAAAACACCATTGGATTCAGAATAGCTGCAACATATTAACCAACTAGCACGTGGTGCTGCTAACCGCGATTAGCCTACGACGCGGGCTCATTTCGGTGCTCCCTTGCCTTAGAAAAATTCTGAGCAACAAATTCTAGAGGCTTAGGGAGATTTGGAGGTGAATCCTTGCCTGTAGCGGGGTTAAACCTAGGGTGACACCCTACCCAGTCCCGAGCTTAATACATGAAGGTTTACTTGTCCAACACAGAATAGGCTTACTCCTATACTATAAATACATGTTGTATCATGTTTTGACATATCTTTGAGCATACTTTGGAGAGCAAAGGTCTGCTACAACTTCTTCATTAGGTTTTTATTATTTTTGTTTAGCTCATTCATGTTTTTAGTTGTTAATTACAATTTTGTGATTGTGATTATAACTATGTGTGAATAAACGCCTTTTTCTGGGGTTAAAGCCAAAGACATGATTACTTTTGATTTCAATTAAGTTCGTTAATTTTTATTATCATTATTGGTTGTGTGTTCATATTTGATTTAACTATTTTAAGTATTCACGAGCCTTAGAATATATCAATTGTCTACCTTTTAATCTCAGGAGAGGATATAGGGAATAGAACATGGAGATGAATAAAGAATGGGTTTTATTCTTTAATAAAATAAAGAATTGAACTTAGCACCTAGGATAGAGATGCACTTAGGAGCCTTAATTGATTCAAACATAGGATAATAGTTTAAATAACTAATTGGATCATTACATCCCCAGTCAACGATGTAGTTGTAAGGTTCAACTTAGGTAAAGGATTAAAGGTTGGGAAACCATAATCATGAAATTAACCCTACGAATCTACAATCAAGTTAAGAGAGTTAATGAATGGAATTCAGGACATAGTATGATTGTCAAAGTGCTTTAATCCTGAGTTTTGTCCTATTGATTGTTTGAAGATCTATAATTTCTGCATTGTTTATTTTTCTATAATTTACAAATTCTATACTCTCTTTTTGGTTATGTTTGAATCAATTGAATATATATTGTGAACTAAAATAAAATCTTTGTTAAATCAAGTCTATGGGATCTATACTTGGCTTCTTAAAGGCCACTATACTACTTGATAAGACCACGTACACTTGCGTGTGTGCTTGGGCGCTGTCAAGTTTTTGGCACCATTTCTGGGGACTTGTATTTTGGTAATTTTTTATTTTAGTTTTACTTTTAGATTTATTTGGTGTTTTAATGCTTGGTCTTGGTTTTATTATTGCAGGAAATAGGTTTTTAGGTTGATAATTTGGCAAGGGATCAGAAGTTGGTAGAACCAAGCTCTGAACCCGAGTAAGACTTTTACCAACGTAGGTGAGAAGCAATCCTTCTCCCCAGAATTCCTAAAATCCAAGAAGACCAAGATAATACTGCTCCAATGGCTGAAGAACAACCAGCCCGAAGGACAGTTAGGGAAGTGGCAGTCCCAGTTCCAACGAACTTGACTTCCACAATTCAAAGGCCGGCAACTGAGGAGAATTTTGAGTTAAAACACAATATGGTGCATCTTCTTATTAGCAGTGGACAGTTTGTAGGGTTTTTGCATGAGGATCCACAAGTCCACTTACAGACCTTCATTGAGCTTATAGATACATTTACTCAGACTAGGGTGAATCCAAATTATGTAAGGCTGACACTATTTCCCCATTCACTTTTAGGGGAAGCTAAAAAGTGGTTGAATTTGGAGCCAGCCAATTCAATTACGTCATAAGATGACTTAACCAAAAAATTCCTCATCAAATTCTTTCCATTAGGCAGGACTATGAGACTTCACAGTGAACTAATGAGCTTTAAATAAAAGCATGATAAAAACCTCTATCATGTTTGGGAATGCTTTAAGGCTCTTCTTCGAGATTGTTCATACCACCAACAATCCAATGAGGTACTTGCTCATACTTTTTTAGAAGCTCTTGATCACAATACGAAGATTTTTCTAGATTCAGTCACAGGAGGTTAAGCATTAGAATTGACTTATGATGAGCTGTACACATTATTGAACCGCATAGAACAAGGAAATCCAGAGTGGTATTCAGATTCTAGAAGTGCCACAAAAAGAATTATGGGCGTACTAGAGGTGGACCATTTCATAACCTTATCAGCACAAGTTTTTGCCTTACAAAATTTGATCAACACTCAGTTCAGTGGAATGAATTTGGTAATAGCACAACCTACAGCCACAGTCAATACCATCCAATAAGCTACAGGTGGGTGTAAGGTATTCAGAAATAGTGGTCATACAGTGGCCATATGTACTTCAAATCCAGAATCTGTGATGTATGTAGGTAATTCTCAAAGGCCAAATTATGGTAATCCCTACAGCATGAAGTGGCAGACTCAGCCTTGGAACGCACAGCAACAAAAAATTCCACAGCCACAGACTCAATCAAATCAGTCATGAGAAACATAAAAGAGATGTTGAAACAACTCTTAGTTGGTCAAGCATAATTATTTACGAATATAAAAATTCAAAAGGCATAGTTATAGAATTAGCAAGCGGCCATAAGAAGTTTAGAGTTATAAGTGGGCCAATTATCATAGGAAATGAATACTAGACCACAAGGATATTTGCCAGCTGACACAAAAACTCTAAAAAAGGGTATGGCAATCACCTTAAGAAGTGGTAAAGAGATTCAAGAAGGACCTCCAAAAGAAACAAAGGAGGTAGATGTTGAGGTTGTGACTAAACAGGTTTCTAAAGAAATTTCTAAAAATTTAAGGAAGTCTGAGTACTTGAGACCGAAATTTGTTGAACCAAAAGTGAAGATAACACTGCCATTACCATTCCCTCAGAGGCAATTTAAAGCAAAGAGGGATGCACTATTTAAGAAATTCTTTGATACATTCAAAGAGCTTCATATTAATTTACCTCTTTTTAATATTTTGCAGAGTATGCCCAAGTATGTAAAGTACTTGAGGGATGTGGTGGATAATAAGGTGAAACTATAGGATGTCAGAGCTATAACACTCACTAAGAGTGTAGTGTTGTGATGATACAAAAAATCCCCAAGAAATTAAAATATCAGGGGAAGTTTGATATCCTTATTCAATTTAGGAGTAAAGAGCTCCATGCACTGAGTGACTTAGGGCCAAGAATAAATTTGATACCCCTATCATTGTTTAAAACATTGGGCCTGGGAGAATCGAAACCTACCATCGTGGTGTTGCAGCTGGGAGATGGGACATTTACATATCCGAATGGAATAATTAAAGATGTCCTCATAAAGGTTGGTAAGTTCATTATACCTACTGACTTTATTGTTCTTGATTTTGAGGTAGATGAACAGGTACAAATCATATTAGGGTGTCCATTCTTATCAACTAGAGGGACCTTGATTGATGCTAGAGAAGGCAAGCTCAAAATAAGGGTAGGTAATGAAGAGATAGTATTTAATGTTTACAAAATACCCATCGTAAAATTCTAAATTACAGATTTATGTATGATCAATGTGATTGAAGGGTAAAAGTGTGGGCTGGTGAATCCACCAAAGACCTCTTCGCAGTACCTGATTGAGCGGGCCAAGTTGAATCTACTATTTCCCAACATGATAAAGGTTGAATTTGAAAAAGATGTTGACTTTGAGAGTGCAAACTCAAGAGGTCTAAAACGAATGAAAAAATGGCTCCTAAAAGGGAGTAAAAAGGTGCAGGAATATGGTTGAATTGACTTGAGTCATGTCGCGACACTAAATCAGGAGCTTCTTGGGAGGTAACCCAAGTTAATTAGGTAAGTTTTCTTTTCAGTTTTTTAGTTTTTATTTCACGTAGTTTTTATTTTTGGTTGAGTCACGGGTTAATAAAAAGTCTGAGTACCATAAACTTGAGCTAAGAAGCATGGCAAACACTGAGTGTGAGCTCCCATGGACCTTCTTTATGCAAAAAAAAATGCAACTAGCTAGGCCTAGATGCCTCAAGAAGTATTTCTATCTCTTATCTTTAAAATTTACTTTGGGGACAAAGTAGATTTTTAAGTGGGGGCGGGGAAATTCCTAAATTTTGGCTCAATTTAAAAAATTTTGTGTGAGATATTCTGGTCAATGCTACTTTTGATTACATGATGCAAGTGGGTTTGTTTGTAAAAGCATGTTGATTGAGTGAATTGCTATTTTTGAGACTCTAGGCTCATGTTTATGACTCTTGTACTTGTTGGCTTAATTTTAAATTTTTGCTATTATTGGGTTGGGAGTCTATGATGATCCTACAAACTTGAGCATGTGCCATGTGTGATGTGAGGTATTTCTATATTCTTTGTTGCATGTGATGTCAAGAACTTGCCCGGTGTGTGGGTGAAGTGAAATAAAGAATGTGGGTTTAGGAGATAATTTAGGCATTTCTTTGATAGCCTTGTTTTATAGCTTTTATTTGTCCTACCCTTTATGCATTATCCTAGTTAACCCCATTGAGCCTTTAGCTTGTTTGCTTTGGTAGCCTCATATGTAGCCTAGTATCTTTCTTTGATAGACTATAATTTAATACAAAAATCACCTAAGTGCTTTAATTTAAAAAAAAAAAGAGAAATAATTGTAAAAAGGAGTTTGAGAAATTGAAGAAGAAAAAGGTGAAATTAATGCCCCAAGGTAAAAGCTATTGGTGTTTATAATTGTTGTGTGATGGTTGGGAGTGATATAAATGGTGTTATAAATATTCCCATGATTGTAGAAAAAGAAAAAAAAATCTTGGAGGAATAAACAATATGCCCATATGTGTTTGTGAAAATGCCTAAAAGAGATGGGGAAAAATAAAAGAATGGGGTAGACAAAAATTGGTGTAAATGGGTTGTTGGAGATTGGTTCTAAATGTATAATGTAGTGTATTAAAGTGCTTAGATAGGTTAGTCACTATTCCCAAATAATTCCTACCCGTCCCTTAGCCTACATTACCACCCGGAAAAGACCTATTTGATTCTATACTTGACATTCTAATATTAGTGGAGCATTACACTAAGGGCAAGCCTATGGTTCATTGTGTGTAACTTGTGAACTCCTTGTGAGAGTGAACATAATTTGATTCTTGTACCCATTATGTAATAAATTATATTATTGTGAGTGGTTATGGGTTACTCACTTGTTGTAAGGGCACATATTTGATAAATGTGGATGACTTGTATGATGTCCTTGATTGAATTATAATCATGAGTTTTCCAACTAGTTGAGTCAATTCTTGAGGCTAGGATGTTTTGGGAGTAGTGTTCATGAGCTATCAATTGTGTAAATAACATGCTTAGTGTAGAAACTTGCATTCTGTGTAGTCATTGTAGTACTAGCTTGAGTTTCTTGCATGTAGTATAAGTGTAGAATCTCAAGCTCATGAGGTTTATAGTAAAGAGTTGTTCGAGGACGAACAAGGCTTTCAGCATGGAGTGGTGATGTTGGGTGTATTTATGCATTCTAGTGACACTATTCTAGCCTTTTTTGCCTTGTTTTGAGAATGATTCGTGTGCTATATGAGTTGATAATGAGATAAATGTGTATCAAAGTGTTAAATCCTCTGTTTATGATGTTCAAAGAGAGTTTCAATCAAGTTTGTACCTAAAAGATTCATTTAGAGTTTAACCTGGAAAACTAGTGTTACTAGCTTGAGCTAGGTGCTTGTCTAGTTGATTTCGGTGGATTCTATAGTGTTTAAAGTGTTACAAATAGTTTTTATGTGTAATTATATGTGAAACAAATTGTTTATAATGCTCAAGGGTCAATTGGATCAAGCCAAGGGTCAAAACAATGAGTTAAAGATCAAAGTGAAATTATCCTATGCTTAGCTCGTGTTTCTAGTTCGTTGTGTTGGATGTTATGTTGTTTTTATCTTTAAATTATTGTATTTAATGATATAGGATGCTTTATTTATGGATGATGATGATATATTGAGGGTATACAAGCTTCAATTCAAGTGGGAACAACTCAAAAAGACTCGAAATGGCTCAATGAAGGCACAATATGCAGAATGATGCACTTTTGGACCCATGGAATGTCTTGGGTGTGTGAGGACTGTAGGAGTGTCCGGTGGACACGTAAAAAATACCACTAGATTAGAAGAGGACCAAAATAGTAACTAGATGGCGCATGGTGGTCCTAACTACGATTATCCTGCAACGCGGGCTCATTTCGGTGCTCCCTTTCCTAAGAAAAATTCTGAACAACAAATTCCAGAGGCTTAGGGAGATTTGTAGGCGACACTTTGCCTGTAGCGGAGTTAAGCCCAGGGTGACGCCCTACCTAGTACCGGTCTCAATAGCTGAAGGTTTTCTTGTCCTACATGTAATGGGCTTACTCCTATACTATAAATACATGTTTTATCACGTTTTTACACATCTTTTAGCTTATTTTGGAGAGCAAAGGACTGCTACAACTTTTTCATTAGGTTTTTATTATTTTTATTCAGTTCATTGATGTTTCTAGTTATTAATTACAATTTTGTGATTACGATTATAACTATGCATGGCTAAACGCCCTTTTCTGGGGCTAAAGCCAAAGACATGATTACTTTTGTTTTCAATTAAGTTCATTAATTTTGCTTATCCTTATTGGTTGTCTGATCTTTGATTTAACTATTTTAAGGATTCGCGACCCTTAGAATTTATCAATTGTCTATCTTTTGATCTCGGGAGAGGGAATAAGGGATAGAACATGGATATGAACAAAGTATAGATTTTATTCTTTTATAAAATAAAGAATTGAACTTAGCACCTAGGACAGGGATGTACTTAGGAGCCTTACTTGATTCTGACATAGGATGACAGCATAAATAACCTAATTGGATCATTACATCCCCGCTCAATGATGTAGTTGTAAGGTTCAACTTAGGTAAAGTATTAGTGGTTGGGAAACCATAATCATGCAATTAGCCCTACAAATCTACAACCAAGATAAGCGAGTTAATGAAACATGGATATCAAAGAAATGCCTATATCATCTCCTAAACCCACACTTTTTATTTTGCTTTTCACACACACCAGGCAAGTCCTAGACATCAAATGCAACAAGGAATACATAACAACCTTACACACATATGGTATATGCCCAACTAAAGTAGGATTATTATAGACTCTCAACCAAGTTATAGCAAGAATTCAACATTAATCCAACAATATACAAGAGTCATAATCAGGAGCCTAGGAGTCTTAAAAATAATCATTCACACAGTAAACATGCTTTTAACCAAAACACTTGCATCATGCAATGATACATAGAACCAACAGGAATGCCTCACTTACCTAGCAAAAATTAAAAATTTACTCCTAATAAGAAAAAGGATTCTGGGTTTATGGGACGCCTCCATGGAAAAGAACTGAAAAGAACAACCACGGGGTGGGTAAAGTGTGCACCTACTAAACTAACCCAAATAAACTAAAAACTAAAAGAGAAAATATATTTGTAATTTTTTTCAAATTTACCCAAAAACTAAAGAAAAAAACAACTAAGACTCAAAGACCCTACAGCATCATTTCACCCAAAACCATGGGAATTTCTGCACCCCAAACTTAAAAATCTAGTTTGTCAAAAAGTTTACTCAAAAGTAGAGATAGAAATACTCCCTTCCAAGTCATAAGAGCAGCATCCTCACCTCTACCATTCCTCCACAATACAACCCAGTCATAAGCTATGTCCTTCAACCTATAAAACGCCAACTCAACACTTTCTTCCTCAGAAACATGCATCACCTGGATGATCTTTCTCACCTCCTCAAGGTACAACTGTGTGCCCTCATCTACCTTATACCCATAAAACTCTGGTGGATTCATCCGCATGAAATCATAGATTCTAGCCGTGGCTACATCACCTCCCTGCTGATTAGCAACTGTGGCCTAGTTATTAGCCAGAACATTGGCGGTGATTTCTTGGGCTAATGCCTAAAAGGCCATCCAAAACTAAGCATGAGACAACATATCATTCAAAGGGTCAACAGGTGGGGATTACTCATCATTTTTTCCGTGGACATTCTCTCTTGGAGAGCCATTTTCTGAAAATAGAAGAGCATAAATTATTAGATGAGAGGGATAACTGTAGGCACGATATAATCCGAAAGAAAGAAACAACTTTTCCTAAAATGTCTTGTAGCCTCTTTCTCATAGATGTGGCGCGCTACATACCAATGATCAAGACTCTACTCAACGCGGTTTGTCAGACTCCCTAGGACTCCTTTAAAACCTTAGGCTCTGATACCAAGTTTGTAAAGATCCAAAATCGCCTCCTGGGATGCCACACGGTGTTTAAGGCTACAAATAGACCTAAGCTAATCCTTTGAGCTTGTTTCTACTAATAACACTCATTTCAAGATAAAATAATTCAAACACTAGCATATTCATATCATTTAAAAGAAAATACAGAGAAAATACTCGGTCCAAATGACTAAGCAATACCAGAAACCTCAACACAACCATAATCTGATAACTAGTCTGACAAAGACTCTATTAATTCATGAACTAGAGAGCCATAGGGATAGGTCCCCAACTGACTCGAAATAAACTAGAAATAACAACATAGTCTCTGAAAATATGGAGATGTATGAACATAGATCCTCAAACCATGAGGACTCACCACTGTAGGAATGTACATAGTGGTACTCGAAAATCACTGACGAGGTTGGGACTGAGCACCTGAACCTACATTATAAGACAATGTAGCATATAGACGTATATGTGGATCAGCACTTGGGAATGTACTGAGTACGTAGGGGTGCATGCATTTATATAAAACAACATCAATACTCTTTAATTAAATCATGCATGTAATAAGTAATGACTCACGTGGCTTGAATAAGTATAAAATGCAAAGCTCATAAATCTTGTAAAATGGAACATGTAACACAATCCCATGAGTCATTATACTTTTAGCTTTGAAATTAGTACTCTTCTCTTATTCTCATTACTCAAGGCTAAAGAAAACTTTAAGCAATACTTTCAAATCATGCATATGTCTCATGGAGAGTAAAACTTCTTTAATTCTCAAGAACTCATAACTCTTTTGAACTCAAATAATTAGAATTCGGAATCATATAACTTTGAAACATACTTGAAGGTATGTCATTCACGTTAGGAAAATATCTCATTTCAAGCTTTAGGGAAAAATACTCATATCAAGGGAAAGTATTTTAGTTTTAAAGGAAAATATCTTATCTCAAAGCTTTAGTTTTAAGGGAGATTCTCTTAACCGACATAAACCATGCGAGCTACATGGATTCTAAAGTTTTGTCCTTCTAAGGAAGAGACCTCACGTTGAGGAGAGGCGTCATACTCTTGCCAGGGAATATAACCTAGGTCCAATGATCACTAAACATACTCGACCTCGAACCCAATATCAACTTAGCCTTATGCCCAATGAAAATCATAAACTCAGCCTCAGGCCCAACCTACGATGGCACGTAGTTTTGGGGTAAGAAACCATAGTAACTTACCCGCTCGGTGCTAAATACTACTCCCTTTAGATTATCTAAGCTCATTTCGTAAAAATCCACTTTTAGAAATAATCCCATGGTACACTACGAACCCAATAATCAAATTTGTACTCTTATGTAGAAAAGTGGGTTTCAAAGCTCAATGACCATTAGGTCAAAACATTTCTCAACAATCTCAGAATACTCAAATCATGGGTGCTTATAGCACAATAGTTCATAAAATTACAAGTCTCAAGTAGGGTTTAATAACCCATAATTCAACCTCGAGTTAAAACTCATCAAAAGCATAATAGATAGTATATAGATTCATAACCCATGTAGAAATCTGGAAATTTCAGCAATTTATCTCAAAATCTCAACATACTTATATACTTCAATATCTCAAACATTTCAACTATTAACTTCTCAAGGATTAAAATCATGGGGTATAGACCCAGCTATAATTTCTCAAGAAAACATGTAAAAATCATGCCATTAGACACTAAATTCAAGAGAAATATCAAAAGCTTGCAACCAATAACAATGGGTGAAAAAACCCAATTCAATTTCATGTAAAATCTCATAAATTGTAGAGAATTGCAGTTTAAATAAGCCTTTAGGCACAAGGGTGAAAGGATTACCCTTGTTCAAACCCCCACATACCATGACTTAGAAGCTTTGGATGAACTGTCGCTTTTGGAACTCTATTCGTACTCTTGAGTGAGGGTTCTTGAAGCCCTTGACTTGGGAACCTTGAATCTGGACTCAATTTAGAAAATCTATGGTGGATTCTTGGAAGAGGTTTTAAATGCTTAGGATTTTTGTTGAGAGAAAACTTGAGAAAAACTTCATAGAATGCTTGTAAATGACTTTGATGTGGTGTTTGTATGGTTTAAGAGGCTTGGAAAAAGTCCAAAGAGCCTTTTTTAACTTCTGAACGAAGATGGAAAAATTTAACTGGGAACCCGATTCCATGGGCCACAGCGATGCACCACTATAGCGGTGGCTCACTGGAAATTGACAAATTGGAAATTGGTAGTCACCACGATGCGGAGCCATCATATTGTCCCACTATTTGGGACCTGGAACTTCAGTGCGACGCATTACAATCGAGCCAGGCTACTAGAAATTGACTATTGGGAAATTAGGGTCCTTTGCGACGCACCACTATCATGAAGTTCCACTGGAAATTGACAATTGTCAAATAGACCCTCTCCGCAATGCGCCAAACACCAAAATGACTCTGTTTTATGACTAAGACAAATTATCCATAACTTTTTATCCGGGCATCGAATTTGGGCGAATCTTATATCGACGGAAAAATTTGTCAAATTTCCCATGTGATAAAAGTCAAAATTATAGAAATTCTATATGGTTAACACGATAATCACTTAGGAAATCACTTCTCAATATTTTAGGGCTGGAATCATGCCTCACTTGACACACCCTAAGGTTCATTCTATGAGAGAATTTTGTGGGGTTTTACAATATCTCCCCCTTAGAAACATTCATCCTCGAATGTCGTTGGTTGGACTAGGAACACAGGAAAAATAGAGTACACATAGCTTAATCTCTCTAAACTCTTGAATACCTCAAAAATTTCAAGAACTCATGCAAGAATAGATACATAGCTGAACTTTAGATTAGAAGGGCTGAATTAAGGAAGAATAATACCTTCACATTAATCTGAACTTGTGGAAAAAAGATGCGGGTACTTGGCTCGCATGTCTTCTTCTGCCTCCCAAGTAGCACCCTCAACAGACTGGTTTCGCCAGAAAACTTTGACCAAGGGAACTTCTTTGTTCCTTAGTGTACGGATCTGAAAATCTAGGATCTCAACAGGAATCTCAACGAAGGAAAGACTATTCTGATATCAGTACTCTCTGAGGGATCCACTAATTGGAAACACAATATGATTTTTAAGCATAGAGACATGAAAAACAGGATGAATAGCTGACAACTCTGCTGGCAACTCAACCTCATAGGCCACTTTACTAACACGGTTCAAGACTCTATACGGACCAACATAACGGGGACTAAGCTTCCCCTTTTTACCAAACCTTTTCATCCCTTTCATGGGTGAAATCTTTAAGTATACCAAATCACCCACTTCAAACTCAAGATCTCTTCTTCTCACATTGGCATAAGACTTTTGACGACTCTGGTCTGTCTTTAACCTCTCTCTAATCAACTTAACTTTCTCCATAATTTCAAATACTTCATCAGGCCAATCACGGCAGCTTCACCAACTCCAAACCAACCTAAGAGTGATATATATATTTTACCATACAAGGCCTTAAATAGTTTCATCCCGATGCTAGTATGGTAACTATTGTTATAGGCAAACTCTATCAATGGAAAATGCTTATCCCAACTACCTTAGAAATCAAGAGCACATGCCCTCAACATATCTTTCAGGGTCTGAATGGTCCTCTCAGCCTGCCCATCTGTCTGCGGATGAAAAGCAAAACTCAAAAGAACTTGGGTACCAAGACCCTGCTGAAACGCCCTCCAAAATTGAGAAGTAAATTGAGTGCCACTATCCGAAATGATGGATGAAGGAACTCCATACAGCCTGACTAACTCCCGAATATACAATCTAGCATAATCCTCAGATGAATAATATGTATGCATGGGCAAGAAATGCACGGACTTAGTCAGCCTATCTACAATAACCCAAATAGAGTCATAATGACGATGCAAAAGAGGCAACCCGATTACGAAGTCCATATTTACCACCTCCTACTTCCAAGTGGGTATACCAAACTCTTGCATCATACCACCAGGTCTTTGGTGCTATACCTTAACCTGTTGGCACGTTGCACACTTTACAATAAATTTAGCTATATCTTTCTTCATACTATTCTACCAATCGACTTCCCACAAGTTGCGGTACATCTTGGTAGTGCCAGGATGAATAGAATACCTCGCGTCATGCGCTTCAGTCATAATCCTCTGCCTCAAATTATCAACACACGAAACACGTAATATACCTTGCATTCTTAACACACCATCTCCCCCTCGGGAGAAAACCTCTACCTTTTGGTCTTTAACTGCCTCCTTCAGTCTGACCAAACTAGGATCTCTATCTTGCTTCTCCTTCACTTCCGAAACTAAAGAGGTTTCGTAACTACTTTGCACCAAAGTACTTTTCTCAGCTGAATAAAGCAACCTAACACCCAAACTAGCCAAATAATGTACATCACGGGCTAACTCTTTCTTACCTTCCTCTACATAAGAAATACTACCCATAGATAATCTTTTAAGGGTATCCGCTAGTACGTTAGCCTTTCTCATGTGATACAACACACTTATATCATAGTCTTTTAACAACTCTAACCACCTTCCCTGCCTAAGATTTAACTCCTTCTGAGTAAACACATAATACAGGCTCTTATGATCAGTAAACACATCAACATGAACACCATAAAGATAGTGTCTCCAGATTTTCAAATTAAAGACCGCAGCAGCTAACTCAAGATCATGGGTTGGGTAATTCTTCTTATGAGGCTTTAAATGTCTAGAGGCCTAGGCTATAACCTTACCTCATTGCATTAACACACTACCTAAACCAATTCTAGAAGCATCACCATACACCACAAAACCATCTGTACCATCAGGTAAAGTCAACACAGGGGCTGAAGTAAGTCGAATCTTCAACTCCTGAAAACTCTTCTCACAGGAATCTGACCACTGGAACTTAACTTTTTTTTGGGTCAACCGAGTCATAGGAGACGCAATAGAAGAGAAACCCTCAACAAAATGGTGGTAGTAGCCAGCTAGACCCAAGAAACTCCTAATATCAGACGGGGAGATAGGTTTAGGCTAATTTTTTACAACTTCTATCTTTTGGGGATCAACTCTAATACCTTTGGCTAAAATGATATGACCCAGAAAGGCTATAGACCTTAGCCAAAATTCATACTTACTAAATTTAGCAAATAACTGGTGATCTCTGAGGGTTTGCAAGACAATTCTAAGATGATTTGCATGGTAATTCTCATTATAGGAGTACACAAGGATATCATCTATGAAAGAAATGACAAACATATCAAGATATTGCTTGAACACTCAATTCATGAGGTCTAGAAAGGCGACTGGGGCATTGGTTTACCCGAAGGACATGACTAGAAACTAAAAGTGACCATAGCGGGTTCGGAAGGTTGTCTTTGGAATATCACATTCCCTCACTTTAAGTTGATGATAGCCGAATCTAAGGTCTATCTTGAAGAAATAACTTGCACCTTACAACTGATCAAACAGGTCATCAATTCTAGAAAGAGGATACTTATTTTTTACTGTGACCTTGTTAAGCTGACGATAGTCAATGTACATACACAAAAAACTATCTTTCTTTTGCACGAATAAGATAGGTGCTCCCCAAGAAGAAATACTAGGCCTTATGAAACCTTTGTCTAAAAGATCTTAGAGTTGCTCTTTCAACTCCTTAAGCTCAGCAAGTGCCATACAGTATCGTAGAATAGAAATAGGCTGAGTATAGGGTAAAAGGTCAATCCAAAATTCTATCTCTCTATCGGGAGGTACCCCTAGGAGATCTTCCAAAAAAACATCTGGAAACTCATTAACAATATCGACTGACTGAATAGTTAGAGCCTCAGACTTAGTGTCTTTGACTCTAACTAAGTGATAGATGCAACCTTTGGATATTAGCTTTCTGGCTTTGAAAGAGGAGATAAAATGACTCTTAGGGAGATACCAATCTCTTGAACCACTCAAAACCTGGTTCATCAGGAAATTGAAACTTGACCACATGAGTACAACAGTCTCTAGACTCATAACAAGAATGAAGCTAATCCATACCCAGAATAAGGTCAAAATCCACCATGTTTAACTTTATCAATTCTGTAAGTATGACTCAATGAAGAACAGTAACAGGACAATCTCTATACATTTATTTGGTGTGGAGACTAGGAAAGGCTCGCGAATCCTTTCGAGACTCATTTTGAAATTCACAGCCACAAGTGGGGTCACATAGGAGAGACTTGACCCAGGGTCCAACAACACATAAATATCAAAACAAAAGATACGGAGCATACCAGTAACAATATCGAGAGAGTCCTCTTGCTCCTAACAGGATGGTAAGGCATAGAATCTATTATGGTGATGACCATCAGTAGTGCTAGATGAAGTGCCTTGAGCAGGGACGGGATGGGATGTAGGAGATAGTGCACTAGCAGCCAGTGCCTGAGGTCGGCCATCTCTATTCCCCTGTCTAGCATGAGGACAATCTCTAAATTTGTGGCCTTTCTTACCACGACTAAAACAACCTCTAAGATCTATGAAACACTCACCAGGATGATCCCTACCACAGTTAGCATAAGGTGGATAACAAGGCCTTTTACCAACATTATTCTGTGACCTAGACATAAAAGATCTGCCCCCTTGCTCTATTTGCTTCTAGGCACAAAAGAACTAGCTGATGAAGGCGCTGGCATAGATGGACGTATCTAAAATTGAGGGTCATTCCCTCCATCAAACCTAGGCTGGCTAAACTCATGCTGCTCAAATCTATCTCTCTTGTTACCCCTCACTCAATCTCTCTCCCTAATCTTATCCACCTCTATCAGCTAGGTATGTATCATCGACCTAGCCAGATCCATATCCTTATGCAGTATCACAGTCCTACACTCTTTCAGAACTAAACCAAAAATACCTATCACGAACTTACTCATACTAGCTTGGGTGTCAGAAATCAAATCAGGAGCATACTTGTCCAACTGGTTAAACTTTAAGTAATACTCTTTAACAGTCATGGAGCCCTGCCTCAAGTTTATAAACTCCTCAATCTTTGCATCCCTTATCTCAAGTAGAAAGAACATGTCTAACAATGCATCTTAGAACACCTGCCAAGTTATAGAAGCAGCATCCTCACCTCTACCCTTCCTCCACTATACAACCCAGTCATAAGCTATGTCCTTCAACTTGTAAAATGACAACTTAACACTTTATTCCTCCGAAATATGCATAATCGGTGTGATCTTTCTCACCTCCTTAAGGTACAACTGTGGGTCCTCATCTGTCTTAGCCCCATAAAACTCTGGCAGATTCATCCGTATAAAATCATAAATTCTAGCCATGGCTACATCACCTCCCTGCTGATTAGCAACTACGGCCTGGTTATTGGCCTGAACATTAGCGTGACTACTTGGGCTAGTGCCTGAAAGGCCGCCTGAAACTCAATATGAGACAACGTCCCATTCAAAGGCACAACAGGCGGGGGTTGCTCATCATTTTTTCGCAGACATTTACTCTTCGGAGAGGAATTTTTTGAAACTAGAAGAGCACTAATTATTAGAAGAGAGGGACAACTTTAGGCATGATAGAATCTAAAAGAAAGAAACAACTTTTCCTAAAATGTCATGTAGTCTCTTGCTCATAGGTATGGCATGCTACAAATTGATGATCAAAACTCTATTCAACACGGTTTGTCAGACTCCCTAGGACTCTCTTAAAACCCTAGGCTCTGATACCAAGTTTGTAATGACCCAAAATCGCCTCCCAGGACGTCACACAGTGCTTAAGGCTATAAGTAGCCCTAAGCTAACCCTTTTAGCCAGTTTTTACTAAAAACACTCCTTTCAAGATGAAATAATTCAAACACTAGTATAGTAATATCATATGAATAGAAATACAGAGATAATTCCTGGTCCAAACGACCAAGCAAAACCGGAAACCTCAATACAACCACAATCTAATAACTATTCTGACAAAGCCTCTACTAATCCATGAACTAGAGATCCATTGGGACAGGTCCCCAACTGACTCGAAATAAAGTATAAATAACAACATAGAATATTAAGATGTATAAATATAGGTCCTCGAACCATGAGGACTCACCACTCTAGGATTGTAAATAAAGGTACTCAAAAATCACTGATGAGGTTGGTACTGAGCACCTGAACCTACATTATAAGACAATGTAGCACAAAGATGTATATGTGGATCAGTACTTAGGAATATATTGAGTATATGGGGGTGTATGCATTTATATAAAATATCATTAATACTCTTTAATCAAATCATACATGTAATAAGTAATGACTCACATATATTGAATAAGTATAAAATACAAAGCTCATGAATCATGTAAAATGGAACATGTAACACAATCTTATGAGTCATTATACTTTTAGCTTTGAAATTCGTAGTCTTCTTTTATTCTCATTACTCAAGGCTTAAGAAAACTTTAAGCAATATTTTCAACTCACGTATATGTCTCATGGAGAGTAAACTTATTTAATGCTCAAGAACTCATAACTCTTTTGAACTCAAATACTTGGAATTCGAAATCACATAACTTTGGAACATACTTGAAGGCATTTCATTTACGTTAAGAAAATATCTCATTTCAACCTTTAGGGAAAAATACTCATATCAAGGGAAAGTATTTTAGTTTTAAAGAAAAATATCTTATCTCAAAGCTTTAGTTTAAGGGATATTCTCTCAACCAACATAAACCATGCGAGCTACATGGAGTCCAACATTTTGTTTTTCTAAGGAAGAGACCTCAGGTTGGAGAGAGGCGTCATACTCTTGCTAGGGAGTATAACCTAGGTCCAGTGATCACTAAACATTCTCAACCTCAGGCCCAATATCAACTCGGCCTTAGGCCCAATGATAATCATAAACTCGGCCTCAGTCCCAACCTATGGTGGCATGTAGTTTTAGGGTAAAAAATCATAGTAACTTACCCGTTTGGTGCTAAATACTAATCCCTTTAAATTATCTACGCTCATCTCATAAATATTCACTTTTAGAAATAATCCCATGGTTTTCCAGGAACCTAATAATCAAATTTGTACTCTCATGTAGGAAAGTAGATTTCAAAGCTCAATGACCATGAGGTAAAAACATTTCTCAACAATCTCAGAATACTCAAATCATAGGTGCTTATAGCATAATAATTTATAAAATTTCAAGTCTCAAGTAGGTTTTAATAACCCATAGTTCAATATCAAGTTAAAACTCATCAAAGGCATAATAGATAGCATATAGATTCATATCCCATGTAGAAATTTGGAAATTTCAGCAATTTGTCTCAAAATCTCAACAGACTTATATACTTCAATATCTCAAATATTTCAACTATTAAATTCTCAAGGATTTAAATCATGGGGTATAGAACCAGCTGCAATTTCTTAAGAAAACATGTAAAAATTATGCCATTAGACTCTCACTTCAAGGAAAGCATCAAAAGCTTACAACCAATAATAATGGGTGAAAAACCCCCAATTCAATTTCATGTAGAATTTTATAAATTGCAGAAAATTATAGTTTAAATAAGCCTTTGGGCATAAGGGTGAAAGGATTACCCTTGTTCAAAACTCCACATACCTTGCATTAGAAGCTTTGGATGAACTCTCACTTTTGGAACTCTATTTGTACTCTTGAATGAGGGTTATTGAAGCCCTTGACTTGGGAACCTTGAATCTTGACTCAGTTTAGAAAATCTATGGTGGATTCTTGAGATTCTTGGAAGAGGTTTTGGATGCTTAGGGTTTTTGTTGAGAGAAAACTTGAGAAAAACTTCATAGAATGCTTGTAAATGACTTTTATTTGGTGTTTGCATGGTTTAAGAGGCTGGGAAAAAGTCCAAAGAGCCTTTTTTAACTTCTAAATGAAGCTGGAAAAATTGAACTGGGAACCCGATTTCATGGGCCACCGTGACGCGTCACTATCGCGGTGGCTCACTGGAAATTGACAAATGGGAAATTGGTAGTCCCGCGATGTGGAGCCATCGCATTGTCCCACTTGTTGGGACCTGGAACTTTAACGCGATGCATCACAATTGCGCCAGCCCACTGGAAATTGACTATTGGGAAATTAGGGTCCTCTGTGATGCGCCACTATCGTGGAGTTCCACTGGAAATTGACAATTGTCAAATAGACCCTCTTCGCAATGTGCCAAGCACCAAACTAATGGTGTTTTATGACAAGGACTTAAATTAGCCATAAATTCTTACTCGGGTATCGGATTTGGACGAATCTTATATCGACGAAAATCTTATCAAATTTCCCATGTGATACAAAGTTGAAATTAGGGAAATTTTATATGGTTAATATGATACTTACTTAGGAAGTCACTTCTCAATTTTTTAAGATTGGAATCATACCTCACTTGACACGCCCTAAGGTTCATTCTACGAGAGAATTTTGTGTGGTCTTACAACTCTTAAGGTCAAAAACTTTCTCAAGAATAGCCTTTTTAGCCTCATTAATTTGCATCCCTTTGGTCATAGTTATTGGTGGCTTAGACTACTTAATGAATAAGTCTGAAGAGGTTTTTAGTGGATTGGGCTCCACCACCCCCCACTCATCCACTTCCATCACTATAATTATTCATAAATCATTGTAATAGTATAGTATGTTGAGTGGTTTGTAAACCTTGAAGACCACATCTTTATCATCCAACCTCATGGTGAGCATACGCTCTCTCACATCTATCAATGCTCCTCTCACCTCCAGCAATGGATATCCCAATATGATCAACACCCTGTCATCTTGTTTAAATCCAAAATGATAAAATCAGCATGGATAATAAACTTACCAACCTTTATGAGAACGTCCTTGATGATTCCTTCAGGATGGACTATATTTTGGTCTACCATTTAGAGTAGCACAGAGCTTGGTCTCGACATCCCCAAGTCTAAGGTGTTGAACATTGATAGGGGCATCAAATTGATACTTGCCCCCAAATCACTCAGTGCGTGGACCACCTCATTGTTACCAATCTAAATAGGAAGAGTAAACCTCCCAAGTTCCTTTAGCTTTTTGGGCATCTTCTATATCACCAGAGAGATACACTCCTCAGTAAGTGCTACTATCTCAATATTCTGCAAATTAATTTTATTATTTACCACATCCTTCAAGTACTTAGTGTACTTAGGCATTCCCTGAAAAACATGTAAAGAGAAAAGTTAATATAAAGCTCTATGAATGTGTCAAAGAACTTCTTGAAGCATTCATGCTCCTTTTCTTTTCTTAGCTTCTATGGAAATGATGGTGGTGGGCTCTCTTTCTCAGCAACTTTTGTTATTGGGTACTCAAACTTCCCTAAATAATCAATAATATTGTCTACAATTGGTTGAGGAATCAACTTTACATCTACCTCCTTATTTATCTTTAGAGGTCTGTCAATCAACTCTTTACCGCCCCTTAAAGTGATTGTCATTATTGATTTAGAAGGCTGATTATCACTTGGAAAACCCCCTTGAGGTCTGGTATTTTGTATCTGTTGCATTTTCCCCAACTCATACTTCAACTTCTTTTGAAGTACTTGCTGATTTTTAAGTTTAGCAGCCATCTGTTCTTGGGTGGCCATGATCTTCTTTAACATGTCCACTATGTTGTTGGCCTGTGTGTTTTAATGTTGCTAAAACTGTTGTTGTTGGTTGTTGCTCTACGAATAATTTGGTTCCCGAGTCTGCCACTTTTGATTATAGATATTACCATAATTTGACTTTGAGTATTGCCTACAAAATTCACTGACTCAAGATTTACACCAGATATATCTACAAGTGGACACTATTGCCACAAACCTTACACCATGTTGGAGTCTTCTCCACTCCATTCACCTAATCTTGAGACTATTGCATACCTAACTTGCTAAATTATGTCATTATTTTGTTCTGCAGAGTTGATAGTTGGGTGGCTAAGGTTGTAATACTGTCAGCTTCAATCATGCCTCCAGCCTTTGTTACTGAGCCTCTTGAGGCATCACCATGCCAATACAGATTTCCTTATGTAATATGATTCAACAAAGTATACCACTAAACATGAGTCTTTTCCAAAGCCTGACCACCTGCAGCTGAATCTAGCAAAATTTTTATGTTATGATCAAGGGCTTCAACAAAGGTGTGAGCTAATACCTCATTAAACTATCGATAATGTACATAGTCCAAAAGAAGATACTTAAATATCTCCCAAGCATAATAAAATTTCTCATATAGAGATAAAAAGAAGCGAATGGGGAACTTTTGGGCTAAGTTATCCCAAGTTGTGATTAAATCTGCTAGATCAGCATTCAACCACTTCTTTGTTTCCCCCAATACTAAAAAGGGGAAGAGTGTCAGCCTCACATAATTGGTCGACACACCTGTAGGGATGAATGTGTCACTAATCTATAAAAAAATCTGCAAGTTGACTTATGGATCTTCATGTGATAGCCCGATGAATTATCCACTGCTATGCAAGAGTTTCACCATTTTTTCTTTGGCTTAAATCTACCTCCAACAGCCTGTCTTTGAATAGGGGAGGTCAAATTTATCACAAGTGGGATTGCCACTTTGCAAACTGTCTTGCGGGATGGTGGATCCTCAGCTATGGGAGCAAGAATATCTTGTTCTTTGTTGATTGTGGGATATGGTAGAGAAAAACTACTTCTCTTCTTCTTTGATGTAAGTATTGTTCGTGCTCAAGGTCGGGTTCCACCAACTCCCTACCACTTTCCAGTTTACTAGCCTATAAACCTATTTCCTGCAAAGTTAGAACTAAGACCAAGTGAAGAACACCTAATAAATCAAAAATTTAAAACTAAAACTAGAACATTTTCCAAATTACAACTCCCCAGCAACAGTGCCAAAAACTTGTTGTGTCCAAGAGCACACGATCAAGTAATATAGTGGTCTTTTACAAGCCAAGTATCGATCCTTCAGAGACTTGTGTTGAGTACTATCCAATTCTAGTACATTATTATGATCAATTCAGTGCAAATATAGCCACAAGAGTTTGAAAGTTATAACTAAAAGTAAACTAAACAATACAAAAAATTAAAGGTCTTGGACAATCAATAGGGAGAAACCCAGTGTTAAGTCTCTACGAACAATCTTACTATGCTATTGAACTTCATTGTTTAGGTTACTTATCTTGGTTGTTGATTTACGGGTTGATATTATAACTATGGTCTTTCGAACCTCTAGTGACATATCTAACTTAGACCCTCAACTACATCGTTGAGCGGGGATGTGATAACTAAGTTAAATACACTCATATTTCATCCCATAAGTAAACCAAATAGGTCACTTAGGTATATTCCTATCCTAAATTCAAACTATAACTTCATTCCGTAGAAGATTATAATACTACTCTATTACCCCACGTTCTATCCTCTTGTTTCTCCTTCTAGGATCACAAGATGAAAATGGATGTGTTCTAAGGGAAGTGTATCTTTAAAGTAGTTATAAAAAGGATAAATAAACAATCAAATATGATAAATAATCAAAACCAAATCAAATCATATAAATAGTACTGATGTTCTTGGCCTTAACCCCAAAATAGGGCTTTTAGCAGCTCATGCACATAAACCATAATCGAAATGATTGAATACATGTTAAAATACATACACAAACTAAATAAAATGAATACAAAACCTTTTTTATTCCATCCTTCCTCAAATTTTCAAGGTCGTCCAAGGTGTATAGCATCATGTTTAAGTGTCTTATTTATAGAAGGACAAAATTATCGAAATTTGCATAGATTCGCATCACGCCCTTTATTGCGGAACCTAGGGCCTGTGTCTCCATATAATCATAGAATAAAACTATTTTTTATCCCTTAGGCAGATCCCAAGGGTGTGGCCTTATAGCAGTGGCCAAGGTCCGCGATGCGCTATTGACTCCAAAGTGTCCATTTTACATCAAATCTTGTCCCTTGCTTTCGTCCATCCATTGCACACCTTGTGGTGGTCTTTCCAATTCATTCACATATTTTTGATCATCCATATCCTATATAATTAAACACCATAAATTAGAGCTCAAAATAACACACAATCCAAGACAGTGAACTAGAAAACTTAAGCTAAGAACTAGTTTTGCCCTTTTGATCTTTAAATTATTGTTTTGACTCTTAGATTGATTCAATTGAACATTAAAAACTATAAAAAAGTTGTTACCCATATAATTACATAATCATACCATTAACGAACTTATTACACACACTACAATTCATCGAGATCAACTAGAAAAAATATAGCTCAAGCTAGTAACACTAGTTTTCTTGTTTAAACTCTAAGTGATCAATTTAAGTACAAAATTGTTTGAAAACACCTTAAACATCGAGTAATCTAACACTTATATGCTCAATTATATCATATCAACACTTAGCACACAAAAAGTCCTCAAAACAAAGCTAAATAAGCCCAAATAATAACAGTGAGGTACATAAATCCACCTCAAATCAGTGACTTAAGAATCTAATCATAAAATATGATATGGGGGATGCTAACCTCCCAAATAATATAATAAGTTGGACTTGAAACACCTGATAATAAGAAAGGGTACTCAAACCCCAATCCATTTAGACCCCCACTCGGACAAATGCAGTTTTTAATTTTGGTCCCTCGGGAGTGACACTTTTTTGGCCTAGGTACAAAACCTTATTTTAATCCCTACTAAAACATTTATAACATATTCTCACTCATTGAACCATAATACACAATCAGGCATACACTGTGAAACACTCTAGTTTCTAGACCTTAGAAAATTTCCTAGAATTCTGGTCTTGAAACCCAATAAGACTCATGGGTATGAGTTGTATGTTGAGGTATTAATGGTATAGTCCAGTTGTATGTTGACCAATGTTTGTTGGTGGGATGTATTTTTTTCACTAGAATGGGTACAACTTGGTGGTATGAGTCTTATGGTTAAATACGAATCATTTGGTTCCTTTACTTAACCTTAGACTTGGTATCTTAAGTTGGATATGAGTAAGAGTGGATCACCAGGATCCATAAGACAGGGTACGATTCGTACCCAAGGACTCTTATGGTGGTCAGTGTTCATACCTCGTGTATTCTATTCTGCCAGGGATATGATTTATGGGTACTAGTCGTATACTTGAATACGACTTGGGTGAGCGTGTGTAGTAACTTGGATGGTGTTGGGTCCAAGGGGGAAGTATTGGGTATGAATAGAGGATACCTCTCATAGAGGAAGGATACGACTCGTAAGGGTCAGTCGTATCCCTATGATGGAATTTTTGTGCAATTTGAGTGGGGGTATTTTGGATATTTCCCCACTCAGCCTAATAAGGTTTCACGACTTATAACGGACTTAGGAGGCTATTTACCCTATTATTCTATTCATTAACACTTATAAACTCTTCTTAAACACTATAATTCTCTCAAGAGCTTTTGGGCAAGGAAGCTAGGGTTTTAACTACATGACTAAATTAGGGATCATGTTGGTGGTTTCTCTCCATCTACTTTATCAATTAAGGCATGTTCTATACCCTTATTTTTAGTTCTAATTAAAGGCATGGTTTTATACAATATTTTATAATTTGAATGTTTTATGATTTTAGGTACTCAAATATGAGTTGGGGGTTTTGGTTACAAATGCTTGTTTATGGTTTTTCCATATTTTAATTATGCTTCTATATGCATTAATGGTGGTTTTGGATAATTGGTTGCATGGGAATGGTTCTTTGGTAATGTATTTTGGTTTTGGAAATACTATGCCCTCAATGTGTTTGATAAAATGCCTTTAACAATGTTTCCACTATAATATTGGTTTTTCAATGGAACATTATGCATGGTTTAAACTTGGTAATGGTTCCCTAAATGATATGAATGGTTTAAATGGTTTCAAATAGATTGGAAAGGCCTTAGTGGCCATGGTTTTGGTTAATTGGAAATCATGAAGGGTACATGGAATCCCTTAAACCTATATATGGTTGGATATGGACAAAACTTGCAAGTATAGTTGGTATGATGATACTACTACTAATGACCTCAATTAATAAATAGTTAACGGATTGGTTGGTTGCTTAGTAATGGTTTTAAATAGGCAATAATGGCAGGGTGTGAAGCAAAGCCATGAAAGTGGAGGTCCTGGGAGGACCAAAATTGGAAACTCATATTTGTCGATGTGAGGTTTGTTCAAATTAAACGTGTTCATGATGTCACACTTTATATTTAGGGGATATACTAATCATCCCAGGTTCTTATTCCCTGGTCATGTAGCTTCACGTACTAGGGCCCTTTTAACCGGAGAAAGTAAACCCACTTAGCCCATGGATGGTTTAGGAAAGCAAATTGACACAGTCCAGGTAAAGGTTTTAATGGCATGCTAAACCCAGTTTTCTTTCCCGACATGGTTATATATATACGTATGGTTGTGTGCATAAGGATGGTTTTTACTTGGTTTTGTAAATGGCATTATTTTATCCTTATCCTGAGTTTATGCTAGCGTTCACCCGCCAATGCATCTTTTGTAGGTTGTATACCCATGCTATGCAGGAACCAACTGTTCTACTCCTACTATATAGTGATTAATTCAGGAATAGTTATTGGATTGAAGTGGTGAGCTTCCATCTTTCTGGAAGGGTCCATTTCATGTTATGGATATTTTTAGACATTTTGATTTATTTCTGGATTATGGTTTTGGCTATGGTTGGGGGCATGTGCCAACTTGATTTTGGTATTCTTTTGATTAGAGGCTTTTTGGTACTGCTATGGGTTGGAATGGGAGGGATACATATTGGTGTCGGCCTTAATATAGGTATTGGTATTGAGGCTGACATATTTGGACATAATTTCTCACTGTTCTATTGTATTTTATTTTGGTATTAATTATATTATGTTTTAGAACTCATTTGGTTATGGCCTGGTGTATGTCCCTTGGTTCGGTACTAGTTTGGTTGGTACAGTTTGGTGGACGGGAAGACTTGGTCGGGCTGGTCTAGGAATAGACCTCTCCCAAATTTAGTCCTTGTCGAGTTACACTATCTTATTATATGTTCAAAATTTAGTCGACTCAAGATATCCGAATGGTGGTTGGGTTAGGCAACAGGGGTGGTCCCCGGTCCTGGTTAGACTTGGGATGCCCATTACGACAAGGCCCCTGTTGGCTCATGTCACACTGTTGGTATTGTCATACCAACTACACTTGCTAGGTATCATCAATATGCCAAATCACTTCCCTTAACTCGGGAGAATAACTCCCTTTGTTCATTAATACAAGGTGGGGGAACACCGACTCCCTTTGTTCATTAAATCAAACCATCATATTTCAATAACCTTTTTATATCATGAAACTGTTCTAAAAATAGTTCTATGCAATTTTTACTCATACTCAAAACTAGTTTCATAAAGTTGAATTGGGGTTGTTACCAATTCAATTGTCATTATTCACAAATTTGAGAAAATCACAATCCCCTAGTTTATTCACCATACCCATGCATCAAATTAATTTCAAAACCATAATTTAAAATATAAACAATGCATATATAAACATGAAACATCACATAAACAACAATCATTCAAACCCCTCAACCCATGTTCTAAAACAACCATCAAAACTACATGGATAACTATTTAAAACACACGTTTTTAAAAAGTAATAGTTGCGGAAGAGTAACATTCCTAAAATATCAAGATTTATGGAGAGAATTCACCCTCGGGAGCTCTAATTGACCAACTTCTTAGAACCCCTAAGTTTTTTGCTTGAGAGAATTTAGAGAGTTCGAGAGAGTGTTTTGATTAGAATAGTATGTTAATGAAGAACTATATAGGTTTTAAGTCATGGGGGCTAAGTGGTATAGGAAGGAAATTACTAGGATGCCCTTACTTAAAAGATTAAAAATCGACACCCTGTTACTAAGGGTGACCTCGCGACTCGCAGGGTCACCCTGTGACTCGTTTAGTCCATTCATAGTCTTGACAATGTCCAGGGTCACCCAACACTGGTATGTTTATGAGTCACACCAAATGACTCATATCTAGTCCTTACGACTAGTAACATGCTAGTTGTAATCACAACAGGAACTTAGGATAGTACACTAGTTCACCTATGATTGGAACACTATAACTCACTATGAGTCTTGATGACACACAATCCCTAGTTGTAGTCACAATAAAAACTCCAGGAAAATACATTGGCTAGGCTACAGCTGGTTCTTAAGACCCGTAATGGCCCATGACAAATTGTAGAAAGGGTCGTTGTCTAGGTAGTAAGTCTAAAAACTCAAAAAATTTCAAGCACCAAAATTTGGGGTGTTATAATATGATAGGGATAGTTTCTAGTTATATCATAGAAGATGAAAAATGATGGTGGTTCGGCTTATACTTTATTATATTATACCCTCTAGGCTTTTGGGGGCCTGTATTGGGTTATTCATTTTTTTACATTTGTTGGCTTATGGGGAGCAATTTTATAGTTATAATCACATGTGTTTGATTCTGTATGCTATGTTATTACTCTGATTATTTACATATTTCTGTGCAGTTATATTGGATGTTGTTCAGGTTCGTTTCTTCACCTTGACTTAGTTATATTATCTTGCATTTGATCATTTTTATATCATAACTTAGCTCAGTCGGCCGATGATGCCTACTGAATACCCACAGTTTTGGTACTCATACTATACTTTTGTACCTTTTTGGTGTAAATCTGAGTACTAGTTATCATCATTGATTCGAGGTTCGTGTTGTGGTTGATTTAAAGATAGGGTGATCTCTTGGAGTCAGAGTTTCCTTATTTCCTTCTATCTTATTCATGTCAAGTCTTTAATTTTGAGATAGGATTGTATTGACTATTTTAGAACTTAGGTTGTATTTATAGTAGATCTTGTACTGGCTCTACCAAGTCGTGGGATGATTTTTTATGTTATGACTATCTTGCAGACTATTCTATTGTTTTGCTTATTTCTATCTTTATTGTCAATTTGGCCCTTCTTAGGGAATTTCCACCAAGTTAGCCCATTGTTAATAGCTTCGAGCTATGGTTTGAATTAACTACTAGTAAGATAAAGTAGGTGTTATCATGACTCGTAAATTGGGTCATGGCAGTTATTTATGTAAGTAGATGGGTCATATGATTAGTGACTATCCTCAGCATGTATTGGATCTTTCCTAGCAGGATTCTCATTTTCAACTTTTCCTACTTCTATTTCTGCAAGTTGAGGTAGTTCACAAAGTGGTAGGGGTAGTATAGAGGTGCTCGAGGTAGATCTAGGGGAGCTCGTGGTAGTGGACATAGGGTTTCTCTACCTAGAAGAGTTCATGGACAATGTTTATGCATACTTGGAAAACTTATGGAAGAGTCTTCTAATGCAATTATTACAGGTATCATCCTAGATTGATGTCAATCTACTTTTGTGTTATTTGACATACTATGATTTTGGTTTTGATATTACATATGAGTCCCTTATTATGCTTTTTTGTGTTCTTACCACCCTAGTAAAAGATTCTTTAGTGGTTAATTAGGTGTACTAATCTTATGTAGTGACCTTTGCATGGTGTGAGACCTGGGTAGACTTGATTATCCTAGATATGTTTGATTTTCATGTTATCTTGGGTATGCATTTGTTATCTCCTTAATATGCTAGTTTTGATTGTTATGCAAAAAGCATAACTTTAGCTACTCCGGGTGTGCCAAAGTTAGCTTGGAAGGATACTCTAAATACGGGTTTGAAGGGGTTATATCTTTTCTACATCCTTGCATGGTAGAAAAAAGGTTTTTGTATTATTTAGCCTATGTTTGCAATACTAGTGTTCCTCACCGCCTCCCTTGGATTCTATTCGATTTGTTCTCAAGTTTATAAAGAAGGATAATATCCTTCATCGCAATCACTAGGGAGTTAGCCACAATAGAAAAGAGTTATTGAGATTGGGTCGGATATTGTAACACCCTGATTTTCCGGAACTTGAATGCCACACGATGCTCATAACCTCGAGGGACCACAAGCTAACCCTTTACTGATATTTATACCTAAATAGTGCATAATATAGGTAATTAATGTGGAAAACTGGTAGAAACTTTCCATAAGGTTCAAAACATCCAAAATAATCAATACCAAAAAACTAAATACTAATACATTTGTCTGAAAAGCCTCTACTGTCTAAACTGTGAAGCTGATGGGACATGTCCCCAACTAACTCCATCTACTAAAAAAATAAACTAAGTCTAATGCCATAATAAAATAAGGATCATCCTCAAATGAAGAGGACTCACTGCTACGTCTACTACTACTGACTAAGTCTGAACTACTAAGGGTGCTCTGGATCTCGTGCCTCTGAACCTATGGTATAAAGTAAAACACCATAGCACAAATACGTAGGTACATAGAAATGTACTGAGTATGCAAGATGAGGTAAGGCTAAATGCAAGGGCTTATTCATGAACAATTACTTAACTGAGTAACATGAGAGTACTGAATGAGGAGATATGCATGAATCACAAACCATAACTAAAATTATCGTGACTCTGAATACTGAGACTCGGATACTGCTTTACTGATGTCTGAACTCACTACTAATACTGAGTACTGAATAACTGAATCTTCTAATATTGATAACTGAGTACTAAATTTGAGATCAGTCCTATCTAGTGAGTGATCTCTGAATCTGATGATGCTGAAGCTGACTAACTGATTCTACTCATATCAGTAACTGAATTCTGAGCTTGCTACTATCGACTAACTAAATTTGAGATCAAACCTCTCTAATGGATGATCTCTGAATCTACTACCAATGATAAGTAATGAGTATATTTGAGATTAGATCTACTAGCGGAATATCTCTGAATCTGATAATGAGATATATTAGCTGATTCTAAGATTAGGCGTATCTAATGGGTGATCTCTGGATCTGATAATGAGAATAATTAACTGAATCTAAGATCAGGCCTATCTAACTGGTGATCTCTAGATCTATTAGTACTGATACTAATTAACTTTATGTTAGACCAGACCTATCTAGCGGGTGGTCTATGAATCTATGGAACTATCTAAGTTCCTCACTAAGATGGGTAACTGTATCTGATAGTCCTAATTTCTGAGTTTTACTCTGAAGACTGCTACTGAACTATAATTATGGGAGTTCTCACTTAACCGACATGCCCCAAATCTGATCTAGTAGGGACCAACTTGTAACCCCAGCTGGAAGGGTGTCAATATCATGCCACAGGTAAAGACCTCTGCTATGGTCAAGACTCTCTAATGGGTGACCCTGAATAGGAAGTCAAGCCTAAGGCAATATGATAGTCAAGACTTAATCTAGCGGGTGACTCCTGGTCTTGCGCTGGCTATGCAATTCTGGAGTTCAGGGACTGTTACTAACGACTCTACCTCTCTAATGGGGAGTCGTCATCCCTACACTCGCTTGGCGCTAGTTACTACACCGAACTGAAGGACTCTGAACTGACTCTTAACTGAACTTAGACTGAACTGAATTTGTTACTGATCATACAAATAAACTGAGTTAAGCTAAGTTCACTTGGCTCCGTTACCTGATGGAATACTACTGAATCTTGTTATCTAACTGAATGATACTAAGTTCTGAATTGATTACTTGAATGTTACTGAGATCTGAACTGAACACTACAATACTATTAAGATCTGAGCTGAGTACTGAACTGAAGATGGAATGCTAATAATACTTAGATTACTAAGATTTCTTAAGTTCTGTAACTGTTTGAGAGTACTGACTTTTGTAACTCACTGAGTTCTAAGAATTGTGGCTTGATTGAGATTATCGTGAAAACTAACACTGGCTCTAGACTTGCAGCTAATTTGTCGGGTGCAAATACCCCCAGGACTTGATAAAATAAAAGTAAAATATAAACATTCTTGAATAATCATGACCATGGACATTCATTCACCATTACAATCATTAAAGCATATCTTCAAGCACTTGGAACTCGTAAACATGTGATAGTATAGGGAGACATGCTAATAGCTCATGCTTCATTCAACAAGGTCTTGCAACAAACATTTAACATACATTGAAGAGCATATAATTGGTGGATTTCATGCTAACATGTCTCAATTCATTCATTAAGGCTTTTCCAAAAACCACCTGGCATGCATGAGATTGCACACAATTGGGGATCTCTTGTCAACATGCTATAATGGCTCTAATTCCTTCACATAAACATCTTATCAAACATATGGGGAGTATGCTTGGCTATTCAACAATTTCAACACTCAATTGACATAAACACATAACTTAACATACAACTTGAAGAGGGTTTATTATGAACATCATACAATCCATCACATACTAGAATCAACTCTTCAGGTTTTATAAACAAAACATGAATTTTACTCAATAATAACATGAACTTCAATTTCAATTCACATGAATCATGAAAACTCATAAATATAAGATCTTTGACTTTAGAAAAAGTATTCTTGAAATTCTTGGGTGGAAGGGACCCAAGAATCAACATCTGCATACCTTAGTTTCTTGATTCTTGAAAACTTAACGAAAGAATCTTGATGATTGGGGTCTTGATTTAGGAACCCTAGCTCTTGTTCTTGAACAATTTTGAGATAAAACTAGTATTTTTGGGTTAAATAAGGCCAAATCCCGTGTTAAGGAGAATATATAAAGAGGTAGAAAAATAACCATTTTTGCCCTTGCAATTAAATTGAAAAATTCCGATTTTACATGTTGGCGCGACGCGCCATAATCGCACCAGCTTACTGGAAATTGGACAATTAAGAAACTGCTTGATGGCGCAACGCGGTGTAAATCATGTTGACACCTTAGTTGCAAACTGGAAATACACCACGACGCGGTGGAATCATAGAGGTGGAATCATAGAGGCTCACTGGATTTTGACGATTTCCATTTTGGCTCGCTCCGCAATGCGCTGAAGTACCAAGGTTATACTGTCTCACTAAAATGTCTCTAACTCTTTGCTTGAGTGTCAGATTTGGGCAAATTTGGTATCGATGGAAAGATTACTAAATTATCCACATGAATAAAATTTAATATTAGGGAAATTCTGCACAATTTAAAATATTTATTACTTGAAAAGTTAGCCCTTACTCTTCTTAAGGATGAAACTCGACTTAAAGAAAGTTTGGGGTATTACAGATATTTTACCTCATTGTGAATGCAATCAGCCTATCGCGAATGCAATATGTCCAGTTCGTGAACCTTGGAAAATATGGAAGCCTAATTGTAAATATGAAGGCCAATTAAATTACCAGTCAACATTGACCCTCCCAGTTTTGAGGTAGGGTATGTGATCATGAGGTACTATTTATAGAACTGTATAAATAGCCCATTTTTATGATTATCCTCTATTTTTGACTTAGGAGCTTCATAAAAGGATGATTCTAGGGTTTTATTCACCATTCAAGCTTGTGTAAGCTCTAAACTCATATTTTCATTGATTCATATTAATTATGTCTTTAAAAATACCTTTTTATCTTTATTTCAAAATAGATATGTGGGTTTTTTGTTGGTAAAGCTTTAAAATTATTTTTTATAAATTTGAACATTGATTTCAACTCTTTTTGCGTGGGGTTTTCAACTGTGGATTCATATGAACATGGGTAACATGTTTCTAAAATAAAATTTCAGTTATATCCCTTTTGATTTTGAGCTTATTTTTCGAACCCTCTTTAGACTCATCTTAAATATAGTTAATATGAGTATCATTAGCTTTATCTTAATTCTTAGATAATGTATTTAATACATTTAGTTCATTCTAAGACAATTAAAAGGGGAAGAGCTCTGCCTTATAGGTTTTAGGCTTGAATTTTTGATATTTTGAGGTAGGTTATGACATAACTTACATCAAAATGGCTGGGTAGTTAACCATTCATTATCCTGTGAAAATGCAGTGCGATGGTGCCACATATTTAACTAGTAATTTGGTGGTTAAGTCAACCATGGGAAAATCTTTTGACACCCATAGAAAAATACTTTGAGACCAAAAATTGGATGCTTATTTCAGGGACAGCTGCTTCGGGCAATATCTTGATTTATCGAAGGACAACAATGCTCGTTTCCAAATGAGCATGGTATATGATTTTTCCAAGCGTAAGTTTATGCATGAAAATAAAGATAAGATGGACGAGGTATGGATAAACTACTATGGCATGCCTACTTGTTTTTATTAAAAAGAGTTTGTCATAGTTACTGGACTAAAATGTTATCCTCCTTCTCCTTCTCAGCTTATGCCTCTTCTAACCCAAAGCATCCCACATACCTGAAAAGACAAAGGCAATTTAAGTGATGGTGATGATTTGGTGTCTCTTATTGGTCCAATCTTCAAAAACAAAAATTTTATAAAAGCGTTGAAAGGTAAAAGACTTTCAAAGAAGCACAAGCAATCATTTTGCTTGGTTTGGTTTGTACATAATATTCTTTGGGCGAGAGTCGTTAACAACAACATATCACTTGGTTTAACAAAGCTCTCTGAGGGTCTTAAGGTATTTAACAGCTATCCTTCGGAGTTATGAAAGATTCAAATGGACTGTCAAATAATTGTTGACTCCGTTAACAACAAAGACAGTCAACGTATATGGCTTTCTATGAGCTTTCATGATAAATATTTTCTTTATTATGATTCATTTATTTTTTTATTGAATAATGCTTTTGATTTATTGGTGTTATTTTATAGGCTTGGGCATTTGAAGTTATTCCTTTTTTGAGACAAGAAGTGAACTACTAGGAAGAAGTTTCATGTCCAAGAATTCTGAGATGGTTATCGGCCAAAACCAATAAAAAACCAAAATTTCATGATCTCTTCAACCCTCTGAAGAAAGCAGAAAGTCTAATTCTAATTAATTTTTTATTTTAATTAATGATTCTTTAAATGATTTGATCATCATTCTAATATATGTACTTTTTTATTTTAGATTGTGCATTTGTGGCTTGTTTCGACTAATCGAGAGTTGAAGATGCCATTTTTTCTTACTTTATGGTCTTAGAAAAATTTATCGGACCTTAAGGTCATTGATAGAACAAAAAAGGAATTTTTTGGAGCAACAGTCATCACAAGAAAATAATTTTGGAGGGTGGGCTTATTGTTGTTGATGGTTCTAGTGGTGATGGAGTTGTTGGCGGTGGTAGTGGTAGTGCTAGTGGTGCTACTGTTGGGGATAATGATGCTCCTCTTGTAGTTTTTGAAATAACAAACCATTATGATTATAATCATACTAGTTTTATAGATTTTGCCCCTCCTAGAGAATGTTTTGCTTGCATATGTCAAATCTGCAAGGTGAAACATGATGGAGTGATTAATGCTATTAATTCATTAACTACTTATATAAAGGAATTGACATCTAAGAGGGGTGTCATTCTATCAAAGAGGATTTCATATCCATACACTCCATTAGAGATTAAGGCAGCTAAGAGGAGAAGGAAAGAAATTTTTAAGGCATTATCAAGCATCGAAAAGAGCAAAATTGCAACTTCTCTGTCTTTGTCTTGCGCTTTTGAGCAATTTACAAGGTCCATAGAAGAGCAGCATTAGCTAATAAAATTGAATATTTTATTATCTGTTCCAACAAAAAATAGATTATATATCTATTTTAACAGATGACACTCTACTAGAAATTATCAAACAGATATAGACATTTGTTGCCATAAATGACTAAAATATTGCATCAGATGCATTTCATGTTGCAACATATGTCTCATCTGTTGAAGTAAGTCAAACAGGTTTCCAATTGTTTTAATTATACCAATAGATGATCCATCTATTGCAACAAATATGTAACCTGTCGAGATAAATTACATCGAGACTTTTCTATTATTTTAGTTTGTTCTAATAGATGCCATCTGTTGCAACAAATATGTAACCTGTCGAGATAAATTACATCAAGACTTTTCTATTATTTTAGTTTGTTCTAATAGATGAGTCATCTATTGGTAATTGTCATTCAGGTTTCCCTCCTATTTATGTTTTTTCCAATAAATGACCTACATGTTGTGACAGATGGATTATCTATTGGGACAAATTAAAATAGTAAGATGACCTATTTGATTTACTCTAACTGATGAGTTATCTTTTTTCTTTTTATTGTATCTCTGTGATTAGCACTGACCATTCTGGCTTTTCAGGCGGATGTCACAGTAGAATCTACTACTGAAGAGCATACCACAATTGATAATCCATCAACTACTTCCAAAGATAAAGAAAAGGTAAAGCCTGTCAGTCCGAAAGAAATATCTGTTTGAAGGTTTCAATATCTCATACGAGTCTCCTAAAGAACTAACAAAGTTGATCAACGACTATTCAGAATGGATTGTCGATGGGTTGTTGAGGAATCTTCATGACAACAGGTACATAAATCATTTTTAAAAAAATTGATTTATATAATTCTTGTTGTAAAAGTACGACATTAACACATATAAATCATGCAAAAAGGATGAACACTACAAAGTGAACTAATCTGGTCTTGGTTTTGATATGTTCGACTTTGTTGTTGCACATCCCAGAATGGAGAATTGGTTCTATTTGATGTCACATCCCTAAGTTGCAAACACAACAACAATATAGATTTATGACAGGAAATTGTTTGTTCAAAGTCCTACATCTTTGTCAACAACACTTGGAAGTTTCCCAAAATGAGGAATGTTTAATCAACATCATCAAAGGTTTTAGCATTCCAGCTGGCTTACCTGGGAACTTGATCGACGAAGTGTATATCCAATCAATTGTGGTAATGAGTTCCATTGGGTATTGCCTGTTGTTGTCTAAAATAGAGGTGCAGCGTAGCTTATGACTCGATGTAGAGAAGGGGAGGTTCTAGTCCATCATTTGAGATAGTAAAGATGGACAAAATATTGCCTACTTATCCTGATATAAGTGGCTTTTTGGACCAAAAGATTCGTACTGATTGGTCGACGATTGAAATATACCAGGATAAAATGGGTAATCCATTTTATGTAGAATATGTTGAAGGAATTTCTCAACAATCCAGTGATAGTCTGTAAGTATCATGATTTATTTTTATTTCATAAATTTTACAACTCTCACATTAATTACAAGATATGAACCATCTGATTTTTATAAAAACAGGAATTATGGTATTTTTGTTGATGCTTACGCCGAGTATTTGAGCAACGGATTACAAGTTCCAAATGATGGACTTGAAAATATAGATAAGTGAAGGCTCAAAAATCATACGCAAGCAACGTTAAAGATCTACGACTACCAAAGCTGAATTCCATAGCACCAAATGAAGAACAACTTATAAATATTGAGTAGATCTTTATAGATTGAGTCTATCAAATCCATAAAAAAAGATTTACATTTTATTTATTTGTTGATTTATTTAATTAAATGTAATTTGTGAAGGATATTTCTTTTTTGTGAATTTTATATTATCCTTAGATTAGAACTTATCAATTGAATGGAATAGTAGATTCAAATATTGCAACAGATGATCGATATATTGTAACATATCTTACATCTGTTGGAACTAATTAAAACAACATTACTATTGCAACAGATGAACCATCTATTGCAACATATAGTCTCTCTGTTGGAATAATTCAAATAAGTAGGAAGACCTGTTTGATCATTTACAATAGATGTGACATTTGTTGCAACAAATCCATCATCAATTGCATTTTTGCATACTAATTCATAAGTTTGCAAATTTAATAAAATCATACAATTGGCATCAATCATAAAAAATAAAAAAAATAACATTACTTAAATAATATACAATTAATTGTCTATGAATTTTATTTTATCCTTAAATTAACATTATTTTGTCTATGAAATTTATTTTATCCTTAAATTTGAACTTATTAATTGAAATAGAATACTAGATTCAAATATTGCAATAGATAATTGATCTATTGCAACAGACGACATATGTGTGTAAATTATCAAACAAATTTATACATATGTTGCAACATGTAGGTCATCTGTTGAAAATTATCAAATAGGTCTTTCTATTGTTTTGATTTATTCCAATAGATAAACTATTTGTTGCAATAAATAAACTATCTATTTCTTTATGTAAATGTCTATATCTATATAATGCGCTTGTTGCAATATTTGAACCTAGTAATTACTTTTTGTACTAATTCATAAGTTTCCAAATTTAATAATCCAATTCAATTTTCATCAAACATAAACTATTGTCACTACATGTATAGTTAAAATAAAAATTTTCATGGTGTTTCTACATCTTTTTTATACACACGCTCCAACCATTTAGTTAGTACCCCATAAGCCCAGACCTCTTATATCTTTGCCACGGTGTTGTCATTCAGTAAGATCCTTGGCTTGGATATTTCTATGTCGGTTATAAAATATTCAATGTATGCAGTGCGTATGACCCGCATGCAGAACTGGTTAAATTTTTTTGAAGGTTCTTTTTGCGACCTTCAAAAGTCCAATTTTTCATTCAACACTTTCATTAGCAAATGATTCATCAAGACACTTTGCTTCAATAAACTTAGGAACAAGTTCAATAGTGGTTGCATCTTTGTAAAAAATTAGCCTCCTCATAGACAGATAAGTTGTATTCATAAACCTTCATATTTACGTCATCAAGTAGTATCTTAAGACCCACAAAATATTTTAAGTCCAGGTTCATGACTGTAGAATTCTCTTTGCCCTGATCCAGTCCTTGTCGTGTGGATATGGCCTCTTCCCTCTAACATAGTCAATTATATCTTGATCCCAGTCGAATGTTGAAACTAACTTATCAAATCCCAGTCCATCGAGAGTTATTGCTAGGGCACTGAGTTCATCGTACCTATTCTTGAAATTGTTGTAAAAGTTGAGGTCCACTATTCTATCGCCAGTATCATAAGCATCTGAGTACACTAATTTCCTACCCATCATGAGGCAAAGAATTTCATCAACATACTATGATATAAGAAGATAATTTTTAAATAGGTTAGTAATTTTAAAAAAGAAAAACAAAGAGGACAGATACAACGGATGGTCCATCTATTGCATAGGTTCTCTGAATTTGTTAACAGATTATCCATCTAATGCAACTTATGTAACAGATGGATAATCTATAGCAATAGATGAACCACTTATTGCACCAGAGTGTAAGATAAATTAGAATGTAAGACATGAAGTATATTATAAGGTTAGGTTAGGAAAAGTAAACTTACTGTGTCCACGTACCAAATACCTCATATCTGTCATATTCTTAAAGTCTTGGGGGAAAGGTATTCATGGTGAAGTCTTTTGCATGATTCTTGGAATTTTTGTACTTTGACAGAACAGCCTTCAATTTGGCATCAAGATCCATATATATGTCCACTTTCTTCAGTGATCCCTAAACTTCATCAACTTTTGGACGAGGAGAAGTTGCAATTTTTTTGGTTTCATAATTGAGAGTGTATGTTTAACTATTTTTTTCTTCTTACTAACCTCTATTGTAGGAGTGTATGGCTCTTTCAACTTCTTGGATGGTATGACACTCTCTTGGATTTCAACTTCTCAACAGCATCAATGAGTGTTTCTATTTTTTTGAAAGATTTTATCCTATCTGTCCGTGCAATCTTTGTATCAGCAATGAGAACAGGTGTAAAAAGGGATGAGAGGGACAACTGTAAGGGGTGATTTCAAACATACTTATTTTTTCTTGAGCATCAACTTGCTAAACATCATGACTAGTAGTAGTATTAGAATCAGCATGGCTACCAGCAATATCAACAACTCCACCAGCAACACCCCTAGAAGCAGCAACCATATTTGTTGCAATAGGGTGGTCATGAAGAGCCTCAACATAGGACTGACCTTGAGCAACTGCTCTTCTTATGGCTATTGATCCAGCCAATTCCTTCTTTATTAAATCCACTATTGGGTCTGCTTTTGTATCAACAAGACCTAGAGTAATAAAAGAAGTCATCCCCAACTATTTCTCAGTGGGTACGATCCATGGATGCACAACCTATAAAAAAGGGCAGAGATGTTTAAATCTAATAGTAATTCGCAGTCAGTTGGGTAACATGTTAACACAGATAGCTTATGCAACAAATGATCTTTATATTTCAATAGATGATCTTTCTGTTGTAACAGATGATCTTTATATTATAATAGATGATTTTTCTGTTACAAAAAATAGTTCATATATAGTAACAGATTAACCATCTGTTGCATAAGTTGCAGTAGATGGGTAATCTATGAAGTCAGGTTCAGAGAACCAAAGCAATAAATGGGTAATCAGTTGCAAAATATGACTTATGTGCCACAGCATATTGTCAATATGTTGCATCAGTTGTAGTAGATGGGTAATCTATTAAGATAAATCATAACAAATAACCCATCTGTTTTAATATCATTCCTTAATTCAAATTATTTTACTTGAAAGAAGACTTACTGTATCATTTGGAGGGTCAAAGAGATCAACGACCTTATTTATTGTGTTTTTCTTTACAGCCAACCACCTAAGGATTCTTGGATGAGAAACCTCATCTAGGTAATCCTTGTACTGCTTTTGGAGGAAAGGAATGGTTTCAAATGTCCAAACCTAAAAAATATAAACAGAAAGCAAACAAAAAAAGGTCATAATAATTATTCAATGTAAATTATTGCAAGAGTAAACAAATAGTGATTAAATTTACCATGAAAGCCTAAGGAAAGTCATATAAGGAGTACATCTTCGGGGATAGTTTTGTCAATAAATATTTTACAGTCAACTTGTAGTTGTCATATCTCCAGGGATAATTGTTGAATTTCTCAAAATCCTCATCAAGATCCAACAAATCATCTTCTATGAATTTGTAGACGTCTCTTGCCAATATAACAAAATGGGCAAACCAAACCAAGCACAATTGCTCCTTGTACTTCTTTGGTAGGGTTTTATCCTTGAGATCTTATAACAATATCGTGGCTTTGTTCCACGTCCAGTAATGTAAACCAACCCATCTATTTTTTCCATGTGTTTGTTGGTTTTGGTGGGGGTTGCTTGGACAATGTTTTGCCTTTATTTAATGGCGGTGGTTTGGTTGTTATACTTGCCTTGAAATTTCTTAGATCTGTTTCCTTGATGAGAGGTTCTTTTGGACAATCACATCTCAAGCCTGTCACTATGGTAAACTCTTTCATGCCAAAACAAACAGGCATGCCATAGTAGTTAATCCATATTTTGTCCATCTTTTTGCCCCTTCCCCTCTCCCTCCCCCTCAAATCATTATCATCCCCCCACGTACTTGATCCTGTGCTTTAGAAGACCATATATCATGCTTATTCTAAGGTTTACTAGACTCATCTATGTATAACAACTGCACTAAGTCAACAAGACTTAACACAAGCTTAGGCCTAAGTGGGCCGAACTATCCCACTTTAAATCTATAATTTCCATAATTAAGCATACTATGCCCCAAACTAGGTTAAGGTATCTAGTTAATATACTAGATGTAAAGTAACCCATATTCAAGCTTAAGATAGCAACTTTTACTAGATATAATGGTACCCTAATCAACTCTACCCAACTTACGATTTCAAGATTGCCACACTAGCCCAATAAGGCTAAATATACAAATGATGCTTTAAATGTTAAACCATATTCCAAACGTAGCATTATATCATATCCATGCTATAACTAATCTAAACTAATGAAGGAAGGCAATATGATACAAAAGGGTTATAAACTTGCCATTCTTACGGGTCCAAAACCCTCATCTATTTGTCAAATATCAATAATTAAGTCCAAGTTATTCTACTCATAATCAAGCGTAACATCCATATTTACATGCAACATATATCACACATCATCTATGAAGAAAAGTAGATAAAAGTCTACCTCAAGGCCAAATCATAAAACCTCACTTCATGTACCACATGCTCATCTTCATTTTACAATCCTCAAAATACCATCACGGTATCAGAATCAGAATCTACTTATTAATATGAGTCTAATGATATCCATATTGCACTATTATGCTTCGGATTAAAAAATGATACCAAAACCCCAAGTGGGTCTCACATACAGAAAACGAGTGTCCGAGACCAACCCAATGTTTACACATGAATAAGGAATCATAACCCTCAAAGAATGGGTAAAACTAAGCATACTTTGGGATAAAATCAAGCCCTAATATAAATTGGGGTTTTGGGTCCAATCTAAGAAATTCAAGCATGAATTCAAGAATTTTTACCTTAATCTCCCAAGTCATGATACAAGATGATAATTAAGCTCCCAAGTCACCCCCCATGACCAATTTTTAGTTATTACACTCACTTGGAGTTTATAGGTCTAAATGGTGAAGGGGAAATACCCCAAACGCATCTTGGGGCCTTTATATAGCCCCTAAAGCTAAAGAGATGCCTCTATTATAGTCCTATAGGCTGCGATTGTGCTCCTGGGATCGCACATTCTTGGCCGCGACCGCGATTGTACCAGATGATAGCAAATTCAAAAATAAGTTTTTGACCCTCGGAACTTATCTGGAGTCTAAAGAAAATGATCCAATAGTGAATTTTGAGTGTAAACCACATTTCAAATACATTGAAATTATCAAAACTTTCATCAGAGATCGATTAGGTAAAAAGTGGGGCCTACTTCTATAGTTTCATCACTTTTCATAAAATCTGCTCAATAGCCCAAAATAAGCTTAGGACCCTTGGCACCTGAACCAGAGGTCTCCCCAGCTTAAATTCGATATTTTAGACCAATGGAGAAGTTGGATTTTCAATCCAAGGTTGTTTCGACCAAATGTGGGTCTCATACCTATTTTTTCCAATTTTCAACTTTCCAATCAATAGGTCTAAATAAGCTCGGGTGCATTGAGACCCAAACCAAAGGTCTGCCTAGACTAAAATTGATATTTTAGATCTGCTAGAACATTTGGAATTTTCATTTGAGATTGCTTCACTGATGTTTTTGCCTAGTGGCTATTTTGAACTAGCGAAGACTTCTAGATAGGGAATTGGCTTTAAAAACAAACAAACTGCCTGATAACTGAACTGTCGATTCCAATAAGTCATAAATGACTTGGGGCAGCAATGGAGAAGCTCAAACGATGAAGATAAGCATAAATAGGGAAAATGACCTGAAGGGTCATTACACATATTCAATGTCAAAGGACTACATGCCCGTAAAGAAAAAACAAGTGTTGCATATGTAATGCACCATGATCGTTGTAATAGTAAACTTGTGTTGTTGTTTGTTATAGACTTTGATAATTTTAACTCATTGTTAGGGATGCAAATATTATTATTTATTATATAAAATATGTTTTTATTAACTTGTGCATCAATAAAAAAAGGTAAAAGATGAACTAAATATGATAAACTACAAAAAATATTTTCAGCAGATTACTTATATGTTGCAACAGATGAACATTGGTTGGAAGAACACAATAAAATTCATCAATCTAGATTGCGTTTAACCAACAAATAATCAATATATTGCAACAAATGGGTAATCTATTAGAAAAACTCAAGCCCTCTTCTTCCAACGAATGGCACATATGTTGCAACAGATTTGCTGGAATAACACAATACAATTAGTTCTTGCCACTGGTTTGTGTTCTTTGAATAGATGACAAATCATTTTCAACAGATGGTTCATCTGTTGGAATAACTGATTAAAAATGGTTATTAATGAAAAAAGGGTTTTTGAAAAGGTGAAAATCATGACTTTTCAATTATTTAATAAAGAAAAATAATTTGTAAATAAATAATAAATAAATAAATGATAAACACAATTTAAAATCATAAAAATAGTTATTTAATTTTAATAACAGATGTTAATATTAAATAGGTAAAAAGTCATGACTTTTTTATTTTTAATTTTCACCTTTTTTGTTTTTAAATTAAATAATTAAAAAGTCACCAGTTTGAATTAATTAAGAGATATGATTATTAAAAAAGAGGTGAACAGTCGTGACTTCTTTGTCTAACATATTCAAAACAGTTGATGAATTAAAGTCCCCATTTATTACAACTGAAGAATCAGCTGTTGGAAGAAATCAAAATAGCTTCTCCATCAGATGGCTCATCTATTGCACACATGGACCATTTATTGCAATAGATAGTAAATCTGTTGCGATGAATAGGTTATTTGTTACAACAGATGGATCATATGTTGCAACAACTCAATAAAAATGGTTATTATAAAAATAAATGGTTATTAAAAAGGTGAGAAATCCTCGATTATTTAATTGAGAAAAATAGTTATTTCATTTTAAGAACTAATTAATATTAAGAAGCTGAAAAGTCATGACTTTTCACAATAATCAAAAAGTCACCGGTTTTATTTAATTAAGTCATGACTTTTCACAATAATCAAAAAGTCACCAGTTTGAATATAATTAATAAAATGGAGGTGAACAGTCGTCACTTTTTGCCTAACACATTCAAATTCAATCATCAATAAATAGGTCCCTTCTTACTAGTTCATTCTACTCCACTTTATTTAGTTCTTGCATCTTGTCTTTCATATTATAACTTCAACCACTTCTCTTCAAAGAGCAGATTTTTTTTGTTGAGGTAAGTTTTTTTAGTGTGTGTGTTAATCTACCAATTGGTAGTATACGTTGTATTACATTCAGACTCTTTTACATACTTTTGTGTTTAGATTTTTTGTCAATTCATATGTGTTCTAGATATGGTTGATCCTTTTTGGGACATTGCTACTCTACGCGACACCGTGTAGGAACTTCAGAAGCAGGTTAATGAACTCCAGTAGGAGTTGGACACTGTGAGAGCAAGGATGCTCCGAGAGATTCGCAGACTGAGGAGGGCCCTATGTTGTCGGGTGACAATTGGCCGGTTAAGAATAATAATAATAATAATAATAATAATAATAATAATAATAATAATATAATAATAATAATAATAATTAAGTTATGTTTTTTCATTTAGCGTATGTGTTTTTTATTTATATCCGATCTACCTACCTAATGTATTTTATTTTTGTTTGATGAAAAAATTTATATTTGATCGACTTTGCTTTTTAATTCTTATTTAATTTTTATTAATTTTATTTCTTTTTCTCAATATGTCGATGGTTTGAGGTAAGGATTGAGTGTTTGGCACAATTTTGAATCCAGTAGCAATAGCAAGAGTTTGAATTCTTTCAATAGATAGACCATCCGTTAAAATGTATTGGTCATCTGTTGGAAGAACACAAACCAGTGGCAAGAACCTTATTGTGTTGTTGCAATAGATTACTTAACTCTTGCAATAGATTGGTCATCTGTTGGAGGAACACATTTTAGTTTGATAAACTATATTGTGTTCTTCCAACAAATATCCATCTATTGCAACAGATAGGTAACCTACTAAAAATATTTTTGTAGTTAGTGTATTTAATTCCTGTTTTACCTTTTTTTATTAATACACAAGTTAATAAAAAGATATTTTATATAATAATTAATAACATTTACATCCACAACAATAAGTTAAATAAATTAAAGTCCATAACAAACAACAACACAAGTTTTACTATTATAACTATCATGGTGCACTACGACCCTGGCATGTATTCTTTTATGACCAGCATTCTTACATATGGATCACTTATTTTTTCTTGATTAAAATGATTTTCCGACTCCACGCCTCCTCTTATATTGCCTTCTTCCCAATTTGGTAGTTTGGGTCAATATATGGAGGAGGTATTAATCTCGACATGGGACACATTTTCATTCAGTAGGTCAGTAGGCTGGGGTTGTTGACCATCGTTATTTCTTCTAGCTCAACGAGGAGAGCACGAATTAATAGCTGAAATGAAACAACTGTAAGCACGATGGACTTCTGAAAGAAAGAAATAACACTTTTTCCTAAAATGTCTCGTAGCCTCTTGCTCATAGATGTGGCGCACTACACACCGATGATTAAGACTCTACTTAACGCGAATTGCCAGACTTCCTAGGACTACAATAACCTTAGGCTCTGATACAAAGTTTGTAACGCCCCAAAAATAGGTCCCGAAGCGTCACACATTGCTTAAGGCTACAAGTAGCCCCAAGCTAACCCTTTGAGCCGTTTTCATACCATTCAACACTCATCGACAGGATTACTATAATCAAACATCAAGATATTCTCCATAATATCATAATTCAAGACGAAAGAGATGCGGAAAGTAACAAAATACGACCTCTCCACATGACTGATCAATCTAACCATCTAGTCTGACAAGCCTCTACTAAACTGTATAATATTGAGCCATTGGGACAGACCCCAACTGACCCTAACAATAGGGAATAAAATGATAACTCAAAATAAAAGAGTGAAATCTGAAATAACCAGTCCTCGAACCATAAGGACTCACCACTGCAGAAAATGTAGACCAATGTGCTCGGAGAATCAAGTCAAGCCTGGGAATGAGCACCTGGACCTACATTATAGGGAAAATGTAGCCCACGTACGAATACATGGGTCAGTACCATGGAATATGGACCAAGTATATGAGGGTGTATACAAGTTTTCATAAAAGTCCTATATCACAAATAGTCATAGGAAAATATGCATGCTGTAATAAGAGACTCACATAGCTCGAAATAAAATCATCATAATCACCATAGAGTAAAACACATCGGTGAAAACATATGAGTCATCATAGTAAATCCCAATCATTTTCAAGTCATCAAAACGAGTAGATTTCATAATAATTCACTTTAAGATATAGAAATATTCATCAAATTCTTCAAAAATGATAACTTTCTCAACTCACATTTTCAAACTATTACATTTTTCATCTCAATCAGAAGAATACACACACACTGGGAGTCTCTTACAACCGACATAATCCATGTGAACTACATGGAGTCCAACGTCCAACCCACGTTGGGGAGAGTTGTCCTATCCTTTCCATCGGAGTAGGACCTTAATCTTTCGCTCACTAGTGATCACTATATCAATCAGCCTTAGGCTCACATCCTGCGGGGACACGTAGTTCTAGGGAAGTACCAATAACAGCTATACCTCCCACTCGGTGCTAAAGACTACTCTCGGACTGAGCTCAGATCATTTCAAAAGAAAATCCACAACAACGCAATTCAACAATTCATATCGGGAGCCATTATGCTACCCCTTTTTCATAATAAATCAACATGTGAATTTCTTTTCTCATTCGAGTTCAAGAATAACTCTTTCAAGACCAAAAGGTCAAATCATTCAAATATCAAGGTGTGTATAACACATTACTTCACCAAATATCATAATCTCAAAGAGGGTTTAAATCCCATATATCAACACTTGAGCAAAACATTTCAAGATTCATACTTTGTATAGCAAACAAGTATAACTCATATAAAAATCTGGAAATTCAACTTGAAACATGGTATTAACATCAAAACTCAAGGAATTTATCTTTAAGACATCACAAAAATATCATAGTTTCTTGAACAAGAATATAAGATTATAGTTTCCATCTCAAATTCTTAATTAAACAAGTAAAATCATGTATCTTCGTTAAATAATACAAATTTTTGGGCACAAGAACAAAAGGATATTCTTATTGAAAACCCCACATACCTTTATGGTAATGGATTCATTGAAAGATTGGACCCTCAATGTTGATTGTGCGACCCTAGTTGTTTTTCTCCTTTAGTGCTCTTGGATTATGAACTTAGATTGATAATAGGGTTATGATGTGTTTAGATTCTATTAAATTCGTAAGGTTAAGTTTAGGGGTGTGTAAGGAGTGCCAAAATACTTAATTGCCCTCAAAATAACTCAAAATGGAGTGTTTTTACTACCTGAAACACCAAGTGTACGCCGCATTGGTTATCACATACATTTACGTATGCGCCGCATTGCTTATTGCACACATTTAAGTATGCGCCGCATTGTTTATCGCACACATTTAGTTATGCGCCGCATTTCTTATCGCACACCTATTCCAGTAGCCATGTGCTATTGGTTAGGCGATGCACTCTACTTCGGAAAGCCATAACTCCTTGATCGGGTGTTGGATTTTGATGAAATTGGTATTGTTGGAAAGATAATTTGATTCTCTGTAAGTTGGTGGTAGAAATATGCAAAAATACCACATATTTATCAAGTTATGCTCATTCAAAGATGACCCTTGCGAATTCAAATACTAAAACTTGATGGATTTCAAAACTCTTAGCTTGTACTACCTTAAATGACTCATATAACCACACTTAACACATCATAAGCTCTCTTATAACTAGGGTACTCTTGGTAATGCATGTGCCCAAATATGGCTTATAGAATTGGGCATGTACGAACAACGGTTCGCTTTCTAGCTTAGGAAAGTGCTGGGCATTACAATATCTCCCCCTTGGGGATATTTGTCCTCGAATGACGTTGGTATACTAAGAGTAAAGAGAAAATGAAGGGTACACAGCTGAAGCAACTTGCTAAACTTGCCTCTACTTCATTCTACATTTCGAACACAACAAGGAGTGCATGACTCAGGAAATCACAGCTGAATAGTATAAAATAACTGCTGAACTACTTTAACTCTGCATAGAAAAGAAATGATTTAGAGCAGAATGGTACCTTCAGCTTGATCGGGGCTTGCGGAAAACAGGTGCGGATACTTGGATCGCATATTCGTCTCGATTTTCCAAGTTGCACCTTCAACAGATTGGTTTCGCCACAACACCTTGACCAAGGGAACTTCTTTGTTCCTTAGTCTTCAGACTTGGTGATCTAAAATCTCAATAGGAACTTCCTCAAAAGAAAGACTATCTTGGAAATCAGGGTTTTTTGAAGGATCTATAGGAACACAATCACGAACGTGTTTCCTAAGCATGGAGACATAGAAAACAGAGTGAACAGAAGATAACTCTGAAGGCAACTCAACCTCATACGCAACCTTACCAACACGGCTAAGAACTCTGTACGGGCCAACATAATGGGGACTAAGTTTCCCTTTCTTCCCAAATCTCTTCACTCCCTTCATGGGTAAAATCTTCAAATACACCAAGTCACCAACTTCAAATTCAAGGTCTCTTCTCCTCACATCAGCATACGACTTCTGATGACTCTGTGCGCTTTTCAATCTTTATCTAATCACTTTGACTTTTCCATATCCTCAAAGACCGAATCAGGACCACTCACAGCAGCTTCAACCACTTCAAACCAACCTATGGGTGACCTACATTTCCTCTCATACAAAGCCTCAAATAGAGCCATGCCAATGCTAAAGTGAAAACTGTTATTGTAAGCAAACTCTATCAACAGTAAATGCTCATCCCAACTCCCCTTAAAGTCAAGAGCACACGCTCTCAACATATCCTCTAAGGTCTGGATGGTCCTCTCAGCCTAACCATCTGAATGCGGATGGAAAGCAGAACTCAAATGCACTTGGGTACCAAAACCTTTCTGAAAAGCTCTCCAAAGCTGTGAAGTGAACTGAGTAACCCTATCTGAAATGATGGACAAAGGAACTTCATGAAATCTAACTAATTCCCGAATGTACAATCTAGCATAATCCTCAGCAGTATAAGAAGTATGCATAGGCAAGAAGTGCACAGACTTAGTCAATCTATCCACAACAACCCAAAAGAGTCATGATGGCATCGGGAAGGAGGTAAACCAGTCACAAAATCCATGTTTATCTCTTACCACTTGCAAGTGGGAATACCGACTCCTGTATCATACCACCAAGACTTTGGTGTTCTACCTTAATATGTTGGCACGACGTACACTTAGCCACAAAAGCTGCTATATCCTTCTTCATGCAACTCCACCAATAGATTTCCCACAAGTTGCGGTACATCTTGGTGGCATCAATATGAATAGAATATCATGCGTCGTGTACTTCAGCCATAATTCTCTGTCTTAGATCATCAATATTCAGAACACATAATCTATCCTGCAATCTCAACACACCATCTCCCTCTTGGGAGAAAACCTCCACCTTTTGATCCTTGACTAATTCTTTCAATCTGACTAAACTAGTATCTAAGTTTTGCTTCTCCTTTACTTCCGAAATCAAGGAGGATTCAGAACTACTCTGCACCCCTATACTACCTTCAGCAGAGTCAAATAACCTAACCCTCAGTCTAGCCAAATAGTGCATATCATGAGCCAACTCTTTCTTACCCTCTTCAATAAGTGAAACACTACCCATAGACATCCTGCTTGGGGCATCTGCCACTACATTGGCCTTACCCGGATGGTACAACACACTCATATCATAATCTTTTAACAACTCTAACCACCTTCTCTGCCTAAGGTTCAACTCCCTCTGGGTAAATGCATATTGCAAACTCTTACGATCAGTAACATCAACGTGAACACCATACAAGTAGTGTCTCCAGATTTTTAGAGCAAACACAATAGCAGCTAACTCAAGATCATGGGTGGGGTAATTTTTCTCATGGGGTTTCAACTGTCTAGAAGCATAAGCTATCACATTACCCTTCTACATCAATACACAACCCAAACGAACTCTAGAAGCATCACAATATACTACAAAACCCTCAAGACCATCAGGCAAAGTCAAAACAGGGGCTGAAGTGAGTCGAGTCTTCAACTCCTGAAAACTCATCTCACAAGAATCGAACCACAAAAACTTCACTTTCTTTTGGGTCAACTGGGTCATAGGAGACGCTATAGAGGAGAAACCTTCAACAAAATGGCGGTAATAGCCAGCTAGACCTAAGAAACTTTGGATGTCAATTGGAGATATAGGTTTAGGCCAGTTTCTAACAGCTTCTATCTTTTAGGGATCAACTCTAATACCCTCAGAAGAAATGATATGAACCAGAAAAGCAACTGACCTCAACCAAAACTCACACTTGCTGAATTTGGCAAACAATTGATGGTTTCTAAGAGTTTGCAAGATAATTCAGAGATGATCTGCATGTTCATTCTCACTACGGGAGTACACCAGAATATCATCTATAAATACGATAACAAACAGGTCTAGATATGGTCTGAACACTCAATTCATGAGGTCCATGAAAGCTGCCGGGGCATTAGTTAACCCGAAGGACATAACAAAAAACTCAAAATGACCATAGCGAGTTTGGAAAGCTATTTTCGGGGTGTCATACTCCCTAACTTTGAGTTGATGATAGCCGGATCGAAGGTCTATCTTTGAGAAGTAACTTGCACCTTGCAATTGGTCAAACAAATCATCTATTCTAGGAAGAGGATACTTATTTTTGACAGTGACTTTATTCAACTGGCGATAGTCAATACACATACGCAGAGAACCATCTTTCTTTCTCACAAATAACATAGGAGCACCCCAAAGAGAAACACTAGGCCATATGAAACCCTTATCTAACAAATCTTTGAGTTGCTCTTTCAACTCCTTAAGTTCTGCAGGTGCCATACGATAAGGAGGAATAAAAATGGGTTGAGTATCGGGAAGAAAATCGATCCCAAACTCTATCTCTCTATTAGGGGGTATCCTTGGGAGTTCTTCCGAAAAGACATCAAGAAACTCATTGACAATGCTAACTGACTGGAGAGTTGGAGTCTCAGACTTAGTGTCCTTGGCTCTAACCAGATGATAAATGCACCCCTTGGAAATAAGTTTTCTAGCTTTAATATATAAGATAAAATGACTCTTGGGAGATACAGAACTCCCAGACCACTCAAACACAGGTTCATCAGGAAACTGAAACTTGACCACTTGGGTACGACAATCTATAGAGGCATAACAAGAATGAAGCCAGTCCATACCCAGAATAACATCAAAATCCACCATGTCTAACTCAATCAGATCAGCCAACATGACTTTATAAAGGACTGTAACAGGACACTTTCACTTTCTGGGCAACAATCGAATCACCCATTGGGGTAGAAACTAAGATAGGCTCAGGAATATTTTCAGGACTCATTTCAAAATTCACAACAACCAGAGATGTAACATATGAAAAACTAGACCCAGGGTCCAACAAAGCATAGACATCAAACTGAAGTATATGGAGCATACCAGTAACAACATCAGGAGAGTCCTCCTGCTCCTGGAGAGATGGCAAAGCATAGAACCTATTCTGGTGCTGACTGCCAGCAGTGCTAGAAGAGGTGCCCTGAGCTGGGGTTGGGCGAGTCACCTGAACTGGAGCACTAGCAGTCTGAGTTTGAGTCTGAGGTCAATTATCACGATGCCCTTACCGGGCATGTGGGCACTCCCTAAGTTTGTGACCCAAGTCACCACACTCAAAACAGCGTTTCTTCTCACCCCAATACTCACTCAGGTAGGTCCTACCACACTTAGTACACGGAGGATAATTTACCTTACTGCCAACACTGTACTGGGACCTGGCTGCGTATAACCTTCCACCTTAATCCTGCCCACCTCTAGGTACGGGAGCACTAGCTGACGATAGTGCTGGTGTAGATGAGCGGTTCTAAAACTGAGGGTGATTCCCTCCCTGTGATTTAGTCTGACCCTGTCCATGCTGCTTGGACCTAGCTCTCTTATTCCCTCTCATTCTATCCTTCTACTTGATCTTGTCTGCTTCAATCTGTTAGGCATGAGTCATCAGCCTGGAAAGATTCATCTCACTATTTAACATAGCAGACCTGCACTCCTTAACAACATAGCTAGACACTCCTAACACAAATTTACTCATACTGGACCGATTATCAGCTACTAAGTCAGGAGCATATTTGGCCAACTAATTGAACTTCAGACAGTACTCTTTAACAGTCATAGAGCCCTATTGCAAGTTCATGAACTTTTTTACCTTTGCCTCTCTCATCTCTAAAGGGAAAAACTTATCCAGGAATGCATCCTGGAACTCCTGCCAAGACGTAGGGGCAGCACCCTCACCTCTATCCTTCCTCCAAGCAACTACCCAATTATAAGCAAGGTCTATCAACTGATATACTACCAACTCCATACTATGCTCCTCAGAGACATGCATCACCTAAGTAATCTTTCGCAGCTCCTCCAAGTATAACTGTGGATCCTCATCTGGCTAGGACCCATAATATTCTGGCGGATTCATCCGTATAAAGTCACGGATCCTTGCAGCAGCTGAATTACCTCCCTACTGCTGTGGAGTCGGGGCCAGATTGGCCTGAATATTCACAGTGATATCTTGGGCTAGCGCCTGAAAGGCTACCCAAAATTCGGTATGGGATATATTTTCATTTAGTGGGTCAGCAGGCTGGGGTTGCTGACCATCGTTATTTCTTCTAGCTCAGAGAGGAGGCATATTCTGAAAGAGAAGAGCACGAATTAATAGCTGAAAGGAAACAACTGTAAGAACGATAGACTTCTGAAAGAAAGAAATAACATTTTTTCCTAAAATATCTCGTAGCCTCTTGCTCATAGATGTGGCACGCTACACACCAATGATTAAGACTCTACTTAACGTGGCTTGCTAGACTCACTAGGAATCCAATAACCTTAGGCTCTGATACCAAGTTTGTAACGCCCCAAAAATAGGTCCCGAAGTATCACACGGTGCTTAAGGCTACAAGTAGCCCCAAGCTAACCCTTTAAGCCATTTTCATACCATTCAACACTCATCGATAGGATTACTATAATCGAATATCAAGATATTCTCCATAATATCATAATTCAAAATGAAAGAGATGCAAAAAGTAACAAAATATGACCTTTCCATAAGACTGATCAATCTAACCATCTAGTCTGACAAGCCTCTACTAAATTGTATAACACTGATCCATTGGGACAGACCCCAACTGACCCTAACATCAGGGAATAAAATGATAACTCAAAATGAAAGAGTGAAATCTAAAATAACCAGTCCTCAAACCATGAGGACTCACCACTACAAAAAATATAGACCAATGTGCTCGGAGAATCATGTCAAGCCTGGGAATGAACACCTGGACCTACATTATAGGGAAAATGTAGCCCACGTATAAATACATAGGTCAGTACCATGGAATATGGACTGAGTATATGAGGATGTATGCAAGTTTTCATAAAAGTCCTATATCACAAATATTCATAGAAAAATATGCATGCTGTAATAAGAGACTCACATAGCTCGAAATAAAATCATCATAATCACCATAGAGTAAAACACATCGGTGAAAATATGTGAGTAATCATAGTAAATCCCAATCACTTTCATAATCATTTTCAAGTCATCAAAACGAGTAGCTTTCATAATAATTCACTTTAAGATATAGAAATATTCATCAAATTCTTCAAAAATGATAACTTTCTCAACTCATACTTTTAAACTATTACATTTTTCATCTCAATCAGAAGAATACACACATACACTGGGAGTCTCTTACAACTGACATAATCCATGTGAGCTACATGGAGTCCAACGTCCAACCCACATTGGGGAGAGTTGTCTTATCCTTGTCATCGGAGTAGGACCTTAATCTTTTGTTCACTAGTGATCACTATATCAAGCATCCTTAGGCTCACATCATACGGAGGCATGTAGTTCTAGGAAAGTATCAATCGCAGTTATACCTCTCTCTCGGTGCTAAAGACTACTCCCGGACTGAGCTCAGATCATTTCAAAAGAAAATCCACAACAACGCAATTCAACAATTCATATCGAGAGCCATCATGCTACCCCTTTTTCATAATAAATCAACATGTGGATTTCTTTTCTCATTCGAGTTCAAAAATAACTCTTTCAAGACCAAAAGGTCAAATCATTCAAATATCAAGGTGTGTATAACACATTACTTCACCAAAGATCATAATCTCAAAGAGGGTTTAAATCTCATATATCAACACTTGAGCAAAACATTTCAAGATTCATACTTTGTATAGAAAACAAGCATAACTCATATAAAAATCTGGAAATTCAACTTTAAACATGATATTAACATCAAAACTCAAGGAATTTATCTTTAAGACATCACAAAAATATCATAGTTTCTTGAACAAGAATATAGGATAATAGTTTCCATCTCAAATTATAATTAAACAAGTAAAATCATGTATCTTCGTAAAATAATACAAATTTTTGGGCACAAGAACGAAAGAATGTTCTTATTGAAAACCCCACATACCTATTTGATAATAGGGTTATGATGTGTTTAGATTTTATTAAATTCGTAAGGTTAATTTTAGAGGTGTGTAAGAAGTGCCAAAATACTTAATTGCCCTCAAAATAACTCAAAACGGAGTGTTTTTTCTACCTGAAACACCAAGTGTGCGCCGCATTGCTTATCGCATACATTTACGTATGCGCCACATTGCTTATCGCACATATTTAAGTATGTGCCGCATTGCTTATCGCACATATTTAGGTATGCGCCACATTGCTTATCGTACACCTATTCCAGTAGCCATGTGCGATTGGTTAGGCGATGCACTCTACTTCGTAAAGCCATAACTCCTTGCTCAGGTGTTGGATTTTGATGAAATTGGCATCGTTGGAAAGCTAATTCGATTCTCTATAAGTTAGTGGGTAGAAATATGCAGAAATACCAAATATTTATGAATTTATGCACATTCAAAGATGACCCTTACGAATTCAAACACTAAAACTTGATGGATTTTGAAACTCTTAGTTTGTACAACCTTAAGTGACTCATATAACCACACTTAACACATCATAAGCTCTATTATAACTAGGGTACTCTTGGTAATTCATGTGCCCAAATATGGCTTACAGAATTGGGGGTTTCACATGTACGAACAATGGTTCGATTTCTAGCTTAGGAAAGTGCGGGGCATTACACGTGGCATGAGGATTTTGGCTCGTAATATATTCCGAACTACATGTGTGATACTTTTGATAAACATTAATGACAAGTATGTTGGAACTTAAGTATTTCACATCCCTCAACCACCACTTACAGTCCAGATTAGTACATCTAAAACAAAAGACTTTGCTCGAATTAATCACTTTCTTTAGACTAAAATCTTTTTCAAGCAAGCAATAAACAAAGAAGTAGATAGTTCTATCTCATCCTTGAATGACATTTCCTAGTAAAATTATTCTTGTCATCTTGACGATTACTCGACTGTGTTGATTGAGAAGAACTGCCCACCTTATTGCTCGAAACAACGAGCATAGGTATTTGATCAACACCTCGAATATTCATGTCTACATCATCCAATTTATTATCTAACATGCCTTGTTGTTCTTGTTCTACATTCTAGTTCTCATTCTCTCTCAGTTTTTCAACCACGTAAACCCTTAAAATCGGCCTAGCTGAATCACTCATATTAGTATGCAACTGAACCTGATCGATTATCTTGAAAGGTAGTACCCTCTGATTTTTAAAGGAGCTGTGCATGTAACTGACAACGAGTTCTTTCGGTTGACAATTCAGTCAACAATAGCTGATGATTAAGTTCACAAAATCATCATACGAAACATTACTTTGTACTATTATAGCTATCATCTCTAGTATTTCACCCTTTTTCTAATGCCAAATATATCGATAGCTCTTTTCGATCTATTCACCTGACAATCTGCCCCCTATTATTATTGATCCCTTCATTAGTGGTACCTAAATAAAGACATTTGTTAAAAAAAATTAATAATGACATGATAATAAAATTAATAGTGACTGTATAGTACTATAATATGAACTCCAATACATGAGTAATCTGTTGTAACAGGTAAGTTATATATAGAAACAGATGACACGCCTGTTAGTATTCATATTATGGTACTATAGAACTTGAATTTGATTCCAATAGATGAGTCATCTTTTGGAATAGGTCACTCATCTGTTGCAATAGATTATACATCTGTTGTAACAGATGACTCACCTATTGAGATATACTACAGAATCTTTAAAGTTGATTCCAACAGATGAGTCACCTATTGTAAAAGATCAATAACATATTGCAACAGATTGCTCACCTGTTGTAATAAATGACATATCTGTTGGAATCAGCTTTAGGTTATATATTCTACAACATGAATACCAACATATGAGACATCTATTGGAATCAACTTCAGGTTCTATTACAATAGGTGAGTAATATATTTCAACAGATAACTCCTCTATTGCAACAAATAACTCGTCTGTTGCAACAGATGACTCCTTTGTTATAATAGATCACTTGTTTGTTGCAATAGATGACCCATCTATTTGATTCATGTTACAGTACTATATAACCATAAACATGAATATAATATATGAGTTTTCCGTTGTAACAGATGACTCATCTGTCGCAACAAATGAGTTACCTGTTGAAATAGATGAATCTTATGTTGGATTCATGTTCGAATTTTATCCATTGTTGATAAAACAGCAGTAGCAATGTACCCAAGTGAAAAATTCAACTAAAAAGTATAATTTACTTATCAAAGTCAACTATGAAGTAATGCCAAAGTGATGTACGAAATAAAATTTGACCTTAAAATTGGTTAAGTAGCAGCAGTAGCTATAACAACAACAACAATGGTCAACAAGAAGAAGATGATAATGACAATGAAGAAGAATATGATGATAATGAAGCGGAATATGATGAATTAAGTTGCAGCAATAATAAACAACAAAATCACAAAGAGAGAGAAAACAACAATAAGAAGAGAGAGAAATACACATTTTTTCTCTATTTCTAATTATATTAGGTTTTACTTGTATCAAAGTTTAAATTAAAAAAACTTGTGAGATATTCTCAAACTTTTCCAACTTTCTTAATCCATAATAAAGTAATTATCATCTACACTCAATTTTTAAAACTTGAGTCACCTACATTCTATTTTAAAACTCTTTTGTCACTTTAAAAAAAATTCTCCATCTTGTTATCTTTTTAATGTTGATTACATGAATCTTGTTCAATTAATGTGGAGCTCAATTACTAAGGGTACAAATGAAAAAAAAAATATTTTTTGATCTTTTAAACATGTCAACTATTTTAAAATAATTTTTTTATAAACATACCAACTATTTTAAGGCGGAATGAGTAATAGTATCAATTTTATATGATTTCTTGGTTATATAAACAAAATGTACCCACTTCTGAAAAGTAAAAAGTATATTTACTAACTTATCATAATTAAATAGTAATATTAATCGGGGATCTTTCAGAAATAGCGACATTTTGCTATAAAATCCCCCTTTCATAGCCACATTTTACATAATTACTATTTATAGCTGTTGTATTCGATTTTCAGCCGTTGTATTAACTTTTACGCAGTAGTTTGTATTCATAAAAAACATAAATACACTACATATTTAGTCTCGCCAAAAATACTACCATTATTTTTTCATTTTTGTATTTTTTTTTTCTTGTGTTCTCCATTTTTTCTTCCTTTTTTTCTATTTTTTTTATTTTTATTTTTGTCATTTCTTCCTTTTTGTTTTTTTTCCTTTTTTCTCTCTTTAATCCCTAACTTCTATTTCTCTTTCTTCTTTTCTTTTCTTGTTTGATTTTTTTTTTGTTTTCTTTTTTGTACTTTTATCATTTTTTTTGTTCTATTTCATATTTTTGAATTTTTAAAAAATATAACTAGTCGAGAACAAGTCATGGATGATAACATAAATGCCACAATTATTTATCGTATTTATAGTCGCACCATTATTTATATTTTTGTATTCATTGATACAACTATATTTGTATTTATATTTTAAAGTTCGCGCTTGTATTTATATTTTATAGTTCACATTTGTATTGTATTTTATAGTTCACACTTGTATTTGTAATTGTTAGTTTGCACCATAATTTATATTTTATATAATTCGCACTTGTATTTTAACAAACTGTTTTGTATTTGTATTTTATAATTGACTGCATATTATATTGAATTATATTTATATTATTATTTTATTGCGTTTGTATATTAGATTATATTTGGATTATACTTGTATTTGTATTCTATTTTCGTCGATACCTTTTTATTTTTAAAGAATTATTTTGCATTTGTATTTGTAAGTTGATTGCATATTGTATTTAGTCGTGACTACGTACAATTTATCATTTATATACAAAAAAATAAATGCATTAATTATATTTTCTTGATTCTAAAATATTTAAATATGTAATGTATCATTTGATTCAAATGTACCATTTTGTATTTATATATCAAAATTATCATTCATATTTGTAAATAAATAAATATCACTTGATACAAATACAATTACAAACAAATGAAACAAATGATTTTATAAATACAATATGTATTTGCATATATTGTATTTGTATAAATATTTGATTTGTATTTATTTATATCAATAAATACAACTCGTATCAATAAATACAAATAAGTATTCATAGAAAGAAAATCAATCGTTCCTTTTCAATTATTAAAAAATACAAATGATAGTTCGCACTTGTATTTGTATATAATAGTTCGCATTTGTATTTGTATTTTATAGTTCACACTTGTATTTGTATTTATAATTCGCATTTGTATTTTTATTTTTTAATTCGCATTTGTATTTGTATTTGCTAGTTTGCACAAATAAAAAGGAGAAAAATAAAAAATAAAAAAAAATAAGGAGAGAAAAAAGAAGAGTAATAGAAAAGAAAAAAAATGAAAAGAAAAAAAAGAAAAAGAAAATGAAAAAAGAACGAAGAGAAAAAGGTGAAAAAAGAAAAAAAAAGAAAGAGAAAACAACAAAAAAAATGAAGAAAATTTTTGAAAAAGGAAAAAAAAGAGAATAATAGAAAATAGAAAAAGATAAAAAAAAAATACATGAGAGAGGTTATGAATTATAATTAAAAATAATTAATAGTCAAGAAGGTGATATGAATTGTAATTAATTTAAATCTAGGCAAAATAGGGTAATTATGAGTCTATGTTTGCTAAGATATGTAGTTATCCCATATTAATTTGATATGATTCCTAAATTATATTTAGAAGTACTTATTTAATAAGGTAAATTTGAAAAAAAAAAATTAATGCCTTATTGATTAAAATAAAGATACATATTTGTTTGAACTAAGTGTAAAAGCTTAAAATGCTTAAGTTACCTATTTCTCCACGTGAATTTGGTACTTCAATCGTTCCTTTTTAGTTCTCACGGTTCATTTTTCAAAAGTCATTTTGAGTAATTTCTAAAATTAAATTAGATCAGGTTAATTTGATTTTTTAAAAATGGAAAAGCTATAAATATACCCATAAACTTTGATAAAAATACATATATACCATTCGTTATACTTTGGGTACAAATATACCCCCGCCATTAATAATTGGGTAAATATATACCCCTCTCACTAACGACATGCCACGTGGCATAATCTTAATCATGAATCAATTTTTATTTATATTATCCCCAAATATCAACCCACCCTAATTTAACAGATTATTCGACCCACAGATTGACCCGATTTCAAGGGAAAATTCAAAAGACGCGTCCTATTATTCAACGCTGCAAACGGACGCGTCTCTCCCACTCTCTCACAAAAAAACCCTACAAAAATATGTTTGATTTGTGCTTTTAATTCCTCGCGGTGTGATAGAGAATCGAATTGAGATCTATGGATGTTTCTTCTTCATCTACACCTTTCATTTAATTGTTTTCTTGTCTTGATTTGTTGTTGTTTGAATCCGAAGTTCTAAAGAAATATTTTTGGGTGCGATTTTAGGTGTTCTTGCTGTTTAAAAATCCTATTTCTGCTCCATCTTTATTCAGCTACTCCCTCAGTTGAAAACTTTATGGCCTTCTTATTTAATTTCTAAGCCTTCTCTTCAAAGCCTACTCCGTCTTCTAAATATTTTGTTTTCCTTTTTTCTATTTCATAAACTAGATTTAAAACATGTCCGATATTAGTTGTGATTCAATTAGTAATTCGGTGAGTACTTATTTTTGTGGTGAAATTGTGTGTTGTTTCACTTCAAAAACTTTATTATACTTGTTTAGAGTACAATGAAAATGTGAAATATTTAAATAGTATTCTGTTTAATGTTAGTGATGTTGTAGCTGCCTTCTCCATTGTTATTGATGTTGTTGCTGCCTTGTCGAGCTTTTTATAGTTGGTGTAAATTATGTTGTTTTGGCTGTGAATGATACGATTAAATCAATTTCATCTTACAAGAACTTATGACCATGTGGAGCTCAGCTTTATTTACTTTTTCTAATTCATATTAGTTACCAAGTTTCACCAGTCTTTTCGTGATACCATGAAGATTAATGTGACAAGATTAGTGAGATTCCTAACCTGCTTTCATTTTTCGGTCCTCCTAGTACAGTTCCTGTTTTGATCTTTATTCTTCTTAAACTAAAATAGGATTATTTGATTCATCACGCACTTTGCTGATGGTATAAAAATAGTCTCAAGAAGCCTAAGTTGCTCGGATTATTCAAAAATATCTATGGGTGCATATCGGATCCTCAAAAAATAGTGTATTATTGAAGGATCCAATATGGGTGCGGCAACATTTTTGGAGAGTCCAAACAACTTAGTGGGAAACAATAAAGTTTTTGTAAACTTTACAGTTAGCAGGAAACAATAAAGTTTTTGTAAACTTTACGGATTGTCTGACTTGTGTCCAAGCTTGGTACTGAGTTAAACTTTATTGTTGTAGTTATTCTTTATTGTGTCTACTTTTCCATAATTAAGATAGAGTTATAAGTTCAAATATCCCAGTGCTTTGAATGCAAGCTTTATAGTGAAGTGTTATCTTCTCAAGTGATTGATTTTGAAACTGCACATGTATTTTTGTTAAGGTAATGTAACCAGCTCCGGTGAAATGAATAATGAAACTTTCTTGACGTGGATTATATGTGGTAACAAACTCTTTGTCTAGAATTACTTATCATCAGCAGCTTCTAGGAAAACATTGTTATTGATCTTCCTTTCACAATGACTGAAAATGAAGATGTTGGAAAATCTTCTAATATTGGTTAGTTTGTTTCATCAAATTGGGATAGGAGTACCAATAAAGTTTCACCATAGTGCCATTTTTTGGTGTTGTTGCCTATAATAGAAAAACTCAAGATCATGTACTGACTAGATTTCTACTCTGCAGCTCAAAATGAACCAGTAGGAAGTGTCCCTGATAAGTCTGAGGTGAGTTTTTGTATCTCTGATGTGAAGGGCACCCCAACCAAGTTGCCGCAGCAGAATAAGCTTGGGAGTAGTGTTACTTGTTCAAATTCTCTCAACTGTTTGATTACTTGTTCTGTCCCTGAGACTGATCATAGTCATGCCTCTGTTGCTCTTGCTTGTAGTTCTAACTGCGAACTTTGGCAATTTGTCTGCATTCCCAGTGATATTTAGTGCAGAAAGATTTATCAGGATATTTGTTAATTCTGTTAACAGTTTAGAAAAATGGGAAAATAGGTGACTAACGAGAAGTCACAGCTAGCTCACCCTGTAGAGCAGTTCATTGTTGTTAACCCTTACAACCCAAATATCCTCCCCGACCTTGAAAATTATGTTAACAAACAGGTTTCGTCTCAAACATACAATCTAGATGCAAATCTTTGCCTGCTTGTCTTTATCAGTTTGAGCCGGAGAGAATGAGTACACCAATTGTTGAACATATTTTGGTTAAGGCTCTAATAGCAATGCCAGCTACAGATTTCAGCCTCTTGTCTCTTCCTAATCCCGGAACGAGTGCAAATGGAAGAGCAATTCAAGACTCTAATTGTTCTCTCACATACTTAAGAGACTGCAAGGTTCCGCTAATTTTGGGATGAAGCTGCAAAGAGCCGGCACATAGTTGAAGCTGTTTCTGGTTTCGAACAAGCAATTTGAGCATATGTTGTTCATGTCCTTTCAATAACCTACCAGAAAGTTTCAAGGACAATTCTTGCAGAGGCTATCAAAATTGAGGGTGTGTCGTTGGATAAGTTCCTTGAGCACCACGTATCGAACAATGGTTGGATTATCAAAAAAGGTCTGGGTAGTCCAACTCATCACCCTTCCTCAAACTGAATTCAACCATCCAGAGCTTAAGAAAATACTCTTGATAGTGTTCCACTGGAGCACGATATGTACATCTTCCTAATTCTCTGGTGAAAACCTGCATGCTGCATCGGTATAGAATCTGGAGTTGCTTCAAAGTTGAGAGACCAATGTTTCATTGTTAAACACATTTGATTGTAGGTTCTTGCATTTTGTGGACTTTAATAGACTTAGGGGGAATTTATTTATAAGGAACTGCTCTTTCTCTCTCTCTAGCCTCTAACGGCTCTTTCTCTCCCCCTAGTCTCTCTCTCTCTCTCGCCTCGCGCCGGCCCACGGCCTTCGGCGCCGTCGCCGACCGTCGGCGTCGACCCGACCCGACCACCGGTCCCCGACGTCGACCGCCGTCGCCGGCCGAACGGCTTTCTCTCTCTCCCTACCCTCTCTTTCTACCGCGCTCCGGTCTCCAGCCCCGTCGCCGTCGCCGACCTACGGCGCCGACCCAACCAGACCGCCGGCCCCGATCGCCGATCACCGACGCCGACATCCATCGCCGAATGCCGGTTTCCCCCCCCCCCCCCCCCGCTGTACCCTCCCTTCACCCACCCTTCTCTGTCCAGACCCCCACCCCCACCCTCCGCCGACGCCGGTACAACAGTCCAGCAGCCGAAGCTCGGTCTTCAGCCGCAACCGCCGCTCGGTCGACAGTAGCCACAGATCCATCTCAGCAGCGAAATCCCCCGGCAGCAGGTCGACGCGGGGCTTGGTTGCCAGCTTGGTCTACAAGCGAAATCTGGTGACTTCTAACCTTTGCTTATTTCATTCTTCATTCTGCACTCTTTCATTCTTCGTATTATACTAGTAATTGAGTATAGTTTGGTTGCTGGAGTATTTCTTTGAATTTGTGTGAGCCTTGTATTACTTGCTGCTGCTTTGCTATTACCATCGTTTATGTCTTTATACTTTATATTATCTTTATATTCTCTTATACTTTCGTCTAGTTGTGGCTGTGGGCAGTAATGGGTGGATAGGGTCATGTCCGAGGGGGTTGGGGCGGGGGATGAGAAAAGGACGGGAGTGGGAGGGAGGCCAAGGTTTGGCCGCGGGGGGAGTAGTGGAGGGCGTGCGGGTAGTGACGGTAGGCTGAGGGTTGGGTCTTGGAATATAGGGACCCTGCAGGGAAAGTCCATAGAGCTTGTGAAGACCCTTAGGAAGAGGATGATCAACATTGCGTGTGTTCAGGAGACCAAGTGGGTAGGGTCTAACGCTAGGGATGTGGATGGTTACAAGCTGTGGTACTCTGGGAGCGAGAGGCGTAGGAATGGAGTTGGCATGTTAGTGGATGAAGAGCTTAGAGGTCAGGTAGTAGAGGTGAAGAGGATCAACGATAGGTTGATGACTACTAAGTTGGTCATTCGGGGGTTTACCCTGAACGTATGTAGTGCCTATGCGCCACAAGTGGGATCGGAGGGGGAGGAGAAGATGCGGTTTTAGGAGGCTTTGGAGGAGGTGGTGAGAGGCGTGCCTAGCTCGGAGAAGATTGTTGTAGCAAGAGATTTCAACGGGCACATCGGGGCGCTACCGGGAGGCTTTGGTGATGTGCATGGTGGTTTTGGTTTTGGGGAGAGAAATGAAGAGGGGGATACCCTATTGGAGTTTGCGAGGTCCTTTGGGCTGGTGGTGGTGAACTCGGGCTTCCCGAAGAAGGACGAGCACCTGATCACCTTTCGAAGCGCGGTAGCCAGGACCCAGATTGACTTTTTGTTGCTTAGGAAAGGGGATAGGGCGTGGTGTAAGGACTGTAAGGTCATTCCGAGTGAGAATCTTTCAACCCAGCATAGGCTCTTGGTTATGGATTTGGGTATAAAGAAGAATAGAAAGAGGAGGAGTAGGGAGTGTAGACCTAGAATTAAGTGGGGCGGCTTGACGCCAGTGAATGCGTGGGAGATAGGGGAGAAGTTGGCGGGAATGGGGGTGTGGGAGTGTAGGGGAGACGTGGATAGTATGTGGGATAGGGCGGCTAGGTGCATCAGGGAGAATGCAAGTGAGGTGTTGGGGGTTTCTAGGGGCCGGGCCGGCCACCATCAGGGGGATTGGTGGTGGAATGAAGAGGTGGAGAAGAAAGTGGGGACCAAGAAAGGGGCGTATGCCAAGTTGGTGGAGAGTAAGGACGAAGAGGAGAAGCGGGTAAACAGGAAAGAGTACAAGCTAGCGAGGAAGGAGGCTAAGTCAGCAGTCACGGCAGCTAAGACGGCTGCCTTTGAGAGCCTGTATGCAGGGTTACAGGGGAAGGGAGGGGAGAAAAAGTTATTTAAACTCGCTAAGGCTAGGGAGAGGAAGGGTCGTGACCTCGATCAGGTGAGGTGCATTAAGGGGGAGGACGGTAGAGTGTTGGTGGAAGACGGACACATTAAGAATAGATGGCAGTCGTACTTTCATAAGCTCTTGAATGACGAAGGGGATAGAGTTATTGTGTTAGGGGAACTGGAGCACTCAGAGGAGTGTCGGGATTTTAGCTATTGCAGACGTTTTAAGGTAGAAGAGGTTAGACAGGTTGTTCGCAGAATGCGAAGGGGTAGGGCGACGGGGCCGGATGAGATACCGATCGAGTTTTGGAAGTTCGTTGGAGAGGCTGGTCTTAGGTGGTTGACGGGATTGTTTAATGAAATCTTCAAGACGGCAAAGATGCCCGAGGCTTGGAGGTGGAGCACCATGATACCTCTCTATAAGAATAAGGGGGACATCCAGAGTTGCAACAACTATAGGGGGATTAAGTTATTGAGTCACTCTATGAAGATCTGGGAGAGAGTGGTCGAGGTGAGGCTGAGACGGATAGTATCTATTTCAGAAAACCAGTTTGGATTTATGCCTGGCCGCTCGACGACGGAGGCAATTCACCTGGTACGGAGGTTGGTGGAACAGTATAGAGAGAAGAAGAAGGACCTGCACATGGTGTTTATCGACCTGGAGAAGGCCTATGACAAAGTCCCCAGGGAGGTGCTTTGGAGATGCTTGGAGGTGAGTGGAGTACCGCTGGCATATATCAGAGCAATCAAGGATATGTATGATGGAGCGAAAACTAAGGTGAGGACGGCGGGAGGGGACTCAGAGCATTTCACGGTCCGAACAGGGTTGCATCAGTGATCTACTCTTAGTCCCTTTTTGTTTGCAGTGGTGATGGATGTGTTGACGCGGCGTATTCAAGGGGAGGTGCCGTGGTGTATGCTTTTTGCAGACGATGTAGTTTTAATAGATGAGACTCGAGGGGGTGTGAGTGACAAATTAGAGGTGTGGAGGCAAACCCTTGAGTCTAAAGGGTTCAGGGTGAGCAGAAGCAAGACAGAGTATGTGGAATGCAAGTTTAATGACGTGAGGCGGGAGAATGAGGTAGTAGTAAAGCTGGAATCACAGGAGGTAGGTAAGAGGGAGAGTTTCAAGTATCTCGGGTCCGTGATCCAGAGTAACGGTGAGATTGACGAGGATGTCTCGCACCGTATTGGGGCGGGATGGATGAAGTGGAAGCTCGCGTCGGGGGTGCTGTGTGATAAGAAGGTGCCGCCTAAGCTTAAAGGCAAATTCTACAGGGGGTTAGTCCGGCCGGCCATGTTGCATGGAGCGGAGTGTTGGCCAGTTAAGAACTCCCACATCCAAAAGATGAGGGTGGCAGAAATACGGATGTTGCGCTGGATGTGTGGGCTGACTAGAGGGGATAGAGTTCGGAATGAGAACATCCGGGAGAAGGTTGGTGTGACACCAGTGGAGTGCAAGATGCGGGAAGCCCGATTGAGATGGTTCGGACACGTGAAGAGGAGGGGCGTGGATGCCCCAGTCCGTAGGTGTGAGAGGCTAGCGTTGGATGGTTTTAAGCGGGGTAGGGGTAGGCCGAAGAAGTACTGGGGTGAGGTGATTAGGCGAGACATGGAGCAGTTACAGCTCACCGAGGACATGACCCTAGATAGGAAGGTCTGGAGGACGCGAATCAGGGCAGTGGACTAGGGCCAGTCTGAGTTGCTAGTATAAGGAACTACTTGATGGGGGTTTATTCCTGTTAGGAGTCCGTGTCCCATGTTTTATTATGAAGCTGTGTGCTTTCCTCTGTTTTATATTACTTATGGGTGCCGTATTTATGTTATGTAATCTTGTAACCTTGTGCTGTGCTTTACTATGTGTTTGTGTGGTACCGCGTGTCTCGAGCCGGGGGTCTATCGGAAACAGCCTTTCTACTTCTTCAGAGGTAGAGGTATGGACTGCGTACATCCTACCCCCCAGACCCCACCAGGTGGGAATACACTGGGTTTGTTGTTGTTGTTTGTAATAGACTTAGGGGACGGTCCTTTCCTTTTACTGCCAGTCAATTTATTTTCGGGACATGTTCAATATACTTATTGCTCGGCAAGTATATAATTTAGTTGAAATGGGCAATGTTAACTTATTGTCCAAAAGAAAGAACAGGATATTTATTAAGTGATAATATTTGTAGTTACTAATTTTCATATCCATTACTTATTATATTGTATTGTTTGTTTAAATACAATAATCGTTTGGATTGTTACTTAAATTTTGTTATATAATATCATTAATTCATAGTTCGGTAACTGACAAGCACGAGCTGTGCCAAGAACCAGTCAATAGAGAAAGGAGTACCAATAAAGTTTCAGTGTTCATTTTCAGAACTCTCACATTTTTATGCTACTTGGTTGAGTACTAAATTTTTTCAAGAAAATTCCCTTAAATTGTTTCGAAAACAAGCCCAATTAACTGCCGACTAAGTCCAGTAAATTGTCAAGAACAAAGCACTGCAAAAAGATGTGACAGCACGATACTCATCAAATCACAAACCACCACAATATCACATACCACCAAACTTAGCCTAATCGAGGAACGGGGAAAGGAGTATCATATTACAAGACGCTAGGAGCTGATATGTACATATGTTTACAAGAGAACAATGAGAAAATGAACTGTACAAGTATAAACATATGTACATTGAACACACAATACAGTTCCACCATGATGGTCAATTAAAAGCGTCTTTCTTCAAGTAATTGAACTGTACAATACCAATAGCCAGCCTGACAGAAACTAACTGATCAAGTCAATAATGAAAAAATATGATAACAACTTTACCAATTACTCGAAGGCATCCCTTCTTAGCTTAGAGTATATATACTTTTCAAAAAGGGCACACACATAAACAGACACTCGAACTTGTCCACAGTTGTTAAGTGAACACTCCAACTTCCACTTCAACTCATAGCAAAATATTTTAGGTGTGTTTTCACCAACAGTTTTGTACATAGTTCCAAACACTTCAACTCATATGAAACACTTTAGGTTTGTTTTTAATCAATAGTTAAATGACCATCCAGAACAAATTCAATCTCACTTTGGTTGCAAGTAGAAGGTAGAAGCTTAAAGTGGTAGCAAGAGGGTTCTGTTTGACATTTAACTATTCCCTTGGTAATAAAAGTCAAATTTTACCAAAATTTCGGATTCGAGATCAAACCAATTCAATAAATACATTAGCATGTCTTTACATAACCATAGTTAGTTAATTTCCACAAAGTTTAGTGACTACAACATCATTTGATACAAACATTAATATCAGGCCTGCTAAACATTACACATTCATGGATCTTATTCCATCACCTTTTCTTCCTCCCCTTTACAAGGACCATAAGCTCTACTAAAAATAATATAGCAGTGTGTGTTAACCAGACTAAATCCTGCAAGAACCAAAATAATAGTAAGTCGTAATGGCCCTTGTTTATATTGCTCGATATTCAACTCTCTTGCCCTTCTCTTTTGGTTAAGTCATCGATGGTATTCATTAAAAAGCTAGCTAGTACGAATCCCACTCCCGTACCAAGTCCTATTAGAGAAGCAGCAATACTTGACATGCTTCCAGGAAATTCTGATATATAAAATTCATTTTGGCCGATAGCATTCAAGGCTTATGCAAAATCCAGTAAGGCAATTCTGAGAAAGTAGCCACACTGTTGACATAAGGATAACACCTTTTGGATCATCAGAGTGACCATTCTTGATTGCAATACTTCTCCGGACACCTTTCACGACTGCCACCACTAAGACTGAAAGGAAGAAAAGAACTAAACTAAACTCTATTCTCTCTTTTGAGCTGAAATAAGTAGGTTTTCCAGTCAATTTTGATGCAACGAGAAGAATCAAACAGTCATAGAGGACAATCCAAAGTATACCAGAGATGACACCAAAGATGCCAAATGAGGCAACTGGGATTTCAAAGCTTGAACTAATATGTCGATCCATGGTATTCGCTTGAAGTACTGGAAAAGAGCTTTGGCTTATATTTATGGCCAATACAACCCCTGTCAACAAGATTGGAACAACATGGAGCAATGCTTTCAGCTCCTCTACTTGATCTACAGTGCAAAGACGCCAAGGATCTGTTGCTTCTCCATCTGGGCTCAAGTCTAGCTGAGGATCTTGCACAATGCAAGCTTTATTCAGAAACCTAAAGGTGATTTGAAGTCAAAATGCAATATGAACAAGTTCATAAGGACAGGGAAAACCATCCAAAAGCATCATGAATTTTGAACAACATGACATGAGGTCTCTTTAAACAACAAAACCTTGAATCAGTATCACATTGATTCATCAGCTCGCGCAGGTTAAAGAAATGAACTTCACAATTTCCTATAGAGGTAAGAGAAGGGCAACAGCTATAAAATGATGGATCAAATAATAGTTCAATTCAGGACGAAAAAGCATACAGGCTAAATAACCAATTAACTATTTACCATTACAAGATAGAATGACCAACAGAAAAGTAAACGATTGGTAAGAATGGAGTTACCTTAATTTATCACTTGGAAGAACTATACTTGATTTTTTTTTGATGGTATAGTATATCTGCACTCTCTAACAACAATCTATGACAGCTATTTCTATAAGCAGCTACAACCACTTGAAAAATTCCAGTAATTAATTTAGGCTTCAGCTTCACGTAGAATAGAGTACCCAAATAAATTGAAAGAGTTGCAAACAACATTAGCAAAACAGGAGCTCCAAAACCTAAAGCCCACGCCATGTTGACTTGGATATAAACAAGACACGTGAGAGCAACCACGAGAGACAACGTGTACAAGGCATAGTACCAGCTGAAGTATCTCTCCATTGTACGCATATTTTCTTGATATGCTTCCCATTTTAACTGATCAGAACCAAATACAAGAAAGTTGCTCAATTTTCAACACAAATGAAGTAAAAACACAAATGGGTTCCCCTATATTCTTGAAAATTCAAGAAAATTACTCAATTTTCAACACAAATGAAGCAAAACATGTACAAATAATCAATGTTTAAACACTCAAAGAGTGAAAATAATTGATGTAGATGAAGAAGAAACAGACATAAATCTCTACTCGATTCTCTATCACGCTGTGAGGAAAAGCACGAATCAAACAAATTCAGTTAGGATTTTTGTGTTAGCGAGAGACCGAGAGAGAGGGAGAGACGCGTTCGTTTGCGGCGTTGAATAATAGGACGCGTCTTTTGAATTTTCCCTTGAAATCGGGTCAAGCTATGGGTCGGATAATCTGTTAAATTAGGGTGGGTTGATATTTGGGGATAAAATATATAAAAACTGATTAATGGTTAAGATTATGCTACGTGGCATGTTGTTAGTGAGAGGGGTATATATGTACCCAATCATTAACGGCGGGGATATATTTTTACCCAAAATATAACGAAGAATATATATGTATCTTTTATCAAAATTCAGGGGTATATTTGTACCTTTACTATTTTAAAAATAAAATTTAGATATTTAAAAAATATATGAAAAATAATATAAATTGTAATTTTTCTCACATCAATATGATGAAAAACTACATTATTTTAAAATGTTGGTCAAAATGATATCGATTGACTCTTAAAAGAAAAACTATAACAATTAAAAGGAAGAAGGGAGTAAAATTTAGAAAATTTTAAAGATAAATTTCTTCAATTAAAATATTTATTAGATCTTTTTTTTACATTTAGTGTTTTATATCATATATTCCTCTCTATACTCTGGTTCTAGAAAAAAAAAAATTGTTAGAAAATCCTTAAAATCACTTAATTAAATTTTTTGTCATAGATAAGATACGTTGAAAAAATCTATATTTCAATTTTGATCATGGTTTGACCTTTAATTCCTTTATAAGGCAAGCCAAATTCTTTTTCTCTTACTCATAATTTGCATTAAATATTACATTTTTTAATAAAAAGATTAGTCCATTGATTTTACAATAAATTTGCATTTTTTTCAAAATAAAAAAAGAAAAGAAAAAGGACAATCTCTGAACTTTTTAAGGAAATCTATTCAGTTATAATATTGGGAGATGGAGAAGAGGAAAAAGAGAATAATACGATCCCAAAATTTTGGTAATTATATATTTGTATAAGGTTATAAACTGCTCATGTTGATCTAAATACAATCTTCATGTAATTAGTTGTTTTTTCTAATTATTTTAAGAATTCAATGAAAAAATTATAGATAATTTTATCCACGCCTTTGAAACATGCATTACAAATGTTAAAAGTAGAAATTAGTGAATGGTGTCATATAATGTTGAAAATGAAGATAGCGTCATTGATCAACATTGAATTAATTATGCAACAAAAATAACATAAATTACACTTATTCAATCAATTAAAATTATATTTATTATATTTAAAGTTTGGGTCTGGGCTCAGCACGATAAGAGTATATAAGAGAGTATGTGAAATTTTGGTAGTCCTCACAATAAATTTTTTTGTCAATTTTATCCCTAATTTAAATTGAAATTACTCTACAAATTTTTATCTATTTTGGTAAATTTGAACAATTACATGAGCTTATTAAACGCTATAAAAGTGATGAGTCATGAAAAAAACGATAGTGACACCATAAAACGATTTATACAATTAAATTTAAAATTGATCCAAGGGTTTTTTGTCTTTTGTAGAAATGTTTATTAATCTTACTTCAAATTTTTATTTTTTCTAACAAATTTTCTATGGACAAGTAATTAAATATTTTGTTCATATTTTAGAAAATTAGAACTTGAATTCTTGAACCGGGGGTCTATCGGAAACAACCTCTCTACTTCTTTGGAGGTAGTGGTATGGTTTGCGTACATCTTACCCTCCCCAGATGGTCTGCGTACATCTTACCCTCTTCAGACCCTACTTTGTGGGAATACACTGGGTTTGTTGTTGTTGAAGTAATTAAATATTTTGACATTCCCTTTCTAACTTAGTACATGCTTAATTATTAAATGAAAAAATATTTTTTATATATTGATAAAAATATTTTAAAATTTAATTTTTTTAAAAAAAAAATTCAATCTAACTCTCCAAATAGTAATGATACTAATTAATGAAAAATGAGAGTAATTCTTTTTCACATTTTTGGGTGATGAACTTTAAAAAAAGGGGGGGGGATTATCAACATTTTATAGAATTTAGGATAAAATAAGTAATTTAACATGAAATATAAAAGTTTCAAACACATTTAAGAAATATCAACATAAATTTCTTAACATGTATTTTTAGGAAAAGAAATTACTAAAGTTAAAAACAAAGTGTTAGTAACTTTTCAATTTCTTTTGTATGGTTTAATATGAAGAAAAATTATTAAGGTAAATAAGGTGAAAAATATTTTTGTAAACAAACTATCTATTCTTAGAAAGAATGCAATGCATATTATTTTTAATACCACAAATCAAACAACCACTAAAAATAATATAAGAATAACTAATCATAGAACTGCTAATCTCATACCTAATCCCAACATAACTTGGTTCCCAACCAAACGACTCTTAAACTTCATATGTTTGAAGTTTGAAGAATTTGAGGATTTGTGTCTCCATTTAAAAATTTGAATATCTATATCTATAATCTATTATCTATATCTATAATCTATCTATAATATATTAAATGTGTAAAGGGTCTTAGAAATGTTGGTTGAACTTTTTGCCCTTCATTAAAGTCTTTGCTTTAGACAAAATCGTATTTTCATTATCTTTTTTAACATTTAAGAGTTGAAAATTAATTAAATATATCTATGGTAAAATCTTTCCTTATTATAAGTCACCAGAATTAATGACAACTAATACTTTTTTCATTATTTTAAGAATTCTAAATCAACTAAACTTGATTTTAATAAGATTTGAAAAAACTAAAAATCTACAATATATTAAAAGTGTGACTTGAACTTTTTTGCCCTTTATTAAAAGACTCCACAATAAACAAAATTATTTTTTTACTACTTTTTTCATATATTAATTATTAGTACTTATTTGTAAGATATATAAAAATTCCTTGATCATTTAATATTTTTTTCTAAATATTTAGTATTTTGAGGTCAGCCAAAGAAATCTTTTATTGAAACATTCCATAATTAAAATACTATGTTGGTGTATCCTAATATAAAGACACTAAAATTAATTGTAAAATTTTCTACCCAATTAAAATACCTTTTGTGTTATTTTTTCCTACTTATATAAATTCTGTCACTTTCATGCCAATCGAAATTCCACACACGCATTATTTTTCTACAGGTAATAGGTAATTTAACTTTCTCTTATCACATGAATTGTCTATTGGAGATTGCTAACTTTGTCTATCTCAATCAAGAATTAAATAATGGATCGTTGATATTCCTACCCTTTATTATTTGTAATTGTTGTAATTTGTAAACATATTATAGTCGATGATGGACGTACTTTGAGTAATAAGTCAGATTTGTTGGGATTATGTGAATTCTAGATTAGTCATGCAGTGGCTTAGTGCTTTGGGGGTGATTAAAGGCTAATTTATTAAAATTTTACATAAATACATCGTGTTATACGTTTGATTGAATTGTAATAATTTTGAGTTTATTATATATTGTGTTTTGTTTAATAACTGCCTTTTTTTCTCAATTGTTCTTACAAGCATTGGATATTAGGATGGACAATGGGTAATCAATTTCTACCAAACTACTGCTTTTAGTTGAGGATATGATTGTCCTATTAGGGGTTTTAGCCCTGATTTTCTTACCAAAATTAAGTTATACTTTTTCTTTGAAAGAAAATAAAAGTAACCATAATTACTTTTACTTTTCTTAAAAGGAAAATATAAAACTTTTTCATATTTGGCAAACCTCTTTCTTGGAGGCTAGGTTTTGAAACTCTATAAATAGAAGATCCCTCTTCTCATATCATAACACAATAGCATCCACAATATAGTCCTTAAAGAGTTTTGTTTCTGGAGAGATTTTCTCTCATAGTTTTTTTATGTTTTTGATTTAGTTTTTTAATATGTAGGCTAATTATCCAAACCATATCTAATAATATGTTTTTAGTATATTTTTGTGTCGTCTGATTTATTGTCTCAAGATTTGCAAACTTTAAGCTTTCGCATGACGCCCTCTCAATTTCGAACCCAATAAGTAGTATCAGAGCCTACGGTTCAAAGATTTAATGGTTTGGTAAAATGAGGTTAAAGACAAGTTTAAAGCAGTTCAAATCAATTTGCAACCAATTTGATGATAAAGAAGATATATGTCCAAAAAAGCTACACATGGAGAAAAAGTTTCAAACAAACTTTCAACGATCCTGCTGCTAATTCATCTTTAAAATAAAAATCAATTTACAACCCATGTTTATGGGTTTCAATTTTCAACTCATACTTGCTTTAACGCTTGGGCTCCTTTTAACTCATGCATTTACTTTTAACGCATGAGCTCCACTATTAATCTATGCTCACTTTCAATGCACAAGGCTCCACTTTTAACCCTGTTTACTAAAATACAGGGCTTCAATAATATCAACCCATGCTTTTATTTTTTAATACATAGGGCTCCAATTTTAACCCATATCAATTTTTAATCATGGTAAGCAGCAGTGATATGAGAAGAATATGTGAAAAATGAAGATTAGGCATAAGAAGAAGGAGGATCAAGAATATTTTGCAGAAAATCAAGCCAAAAAAGGGAGATTTGTTAGGATTTTTTGCCCTGATTTTCTTACCAAAATTAAGTTTTACTTCTTCTTGAAAAGAAAATAAAAGTAACCATGATAACTTTTACTTTTCTTGAAAGAACAATGTAAAATTTTTCTATGTTTGGCAAACCTTTTTCTTGGAGGAAAGGTTTTGAAACTCTATAAATAGAATGATACGAGTACGATCGCGTAGATGGACTTATGAGGGCGTATGTTAGACCCGAGACTTGGTGTGTGCAAATGAATTGCAAAGGAGCACCTAAATGGACACCAATATCGTCCATACATAGCACTCAGTGCCTATTGAAGCATTTGACTAAGGGGCCATTTTGGACATTTCACACTTTATTTTGTAACCTACTATAAATAGAATAATATAGGGTTTTAGTCATTAGTTTTTGTTGAATATTGAAGTTGAACACTTGAAACTCTCTCTTGTGAGAAAGGCCCACATGGTCTGAACTAGTAACTAGGGAAATCAACATTGAGTATGGATACACTCGTGTTGGACTCAAGCTTGGAAACGTTGGATGCTTGAGAGATCGAGGTCACTCTTGTGCCAACGTAAGAGTTAGGTATTTGTTGTGTATAATGTTAAAGGTCCAAGAGTGGAATAGGCTTTTGGGTTTTTAAGATTATACCTTCAATTTGTCTAGTTATTTATCCTTTTACCTTCTTGTAATCTTGTTTAGTGTTTGTGTTGTAATCTTGTGTTCTTGTTGTTATTGTTAAATCCGAATCTTGTATCTTCGTGTTCATCATCTTATGTTGTTAATCTAGATTGTTGTCCACTAATTTGGTGTAATAAATACCTTGTTATCTTCTTGTTATGGTGTTCTTGGGAAGCCGAGACTTATCTCCAAAAGGGTTCACGGATTTCTTCTATTTTTTGGACTATTTTTGGACTGATTTCGTATTTCCGTTGTCATTTCCGTATCATTTGGTATCAAAGCATGGCTTGATTTTGTTCCCACAAGATCAATCTTGGGTTTGTTAGTTGAAAAATTAAAAAAAAATTGTTAAAAAAGTTGAAATCTTAAAATTCCAGAAAAGTAGCAATTTGTCCATGTTTTGTTCTTGGCCGAAAATTGTGTTCTTGTTATATATTGACCAATATTTTTACTTTTCTTTGTTGTCTCTAAGTTTTAGTTTTGTTCCTCACTAACACGTTGAGTCTATATTTTAGATTTGAGCTTGAAATATTGATGTTGTTAATGTGAACAAAGTGTGATCGATTGTTGTTGGTATTGTTGTCGCGGGTTCGAGACTTGAACGTGTGATGTGTTGTTGGTTCAAGTTTTGAACGTGTATTGTGGAGATTGTGTTGTGGAATTTAATCTTGGGAAGTTGTTGTGTTGTTTGGGAGGTCCAACTTGAACCTTAGAACTTCAAGACTCAAAGTTTGTATTCTTGGTGTTCTTGGTGTTCTTCATCATCTCCATATATTGTTGAAAAAAAGTGATTGTTGATCTTATAAGTTGAAGAAAAAGAGTGTGTATTGTGTTAGTCTTGCAAGACATAGATCCAAGTTTCAAGGTGTAGTACTTGTGACACAAAGACTTTTTCTACTCACTAAAGACGTTACATCATTTCTCAACCACTTTCCCATGAAACAAGGGTCCATGTTTTAAGGAAAAATACTACAAAAGTCAAGTCTGGAAATTTGAAACTTGAAAAAAAGGATCCAAGACTTATTCTTCCCTCCTTAAAACAAATTTCACCAATCCAAATTAAAATTGGTCAAGACTTGGACTTTGGAAAATAAAAATTGTAGAAACCGCAATCAATACGTGGCTGCCACATCATCAAGTTACTGTTCATGCATCAAATTTTGGCTCAAATTTCAGTTTTTCTTAGTTTATTTTCATTGTTCCGTAGTTTCATTTGTTGGTTCCAATACTAATTGGCAAACTAGTACTCATCTACTAGATTGTTAGTTAGTCTTTATGTTCGTTCATTCGTGTTTAGCATTTGTTGTGTGATTTTTTTTCTTTTTTGAATTCGTTGTGTCTTGTTGGTTAAATTCCATAAATAATTTTTCTTTTGAGTGAACTCAAACAAAAATCTATTTCGGGCAAGAGTAGACTCGACCCTCAATCACTCGCGAAGCACAAGTCGACTTTCAACACTTGTGAAACTAAGTGTGAGGTAAAAATTGAGAGTGAGAATGTGGTGAGACATTTTTGATCTAACAAGTTTGTTTGTTGTTTGTTGTTGTCCTTTGCTTTCGATACCATGGCTGCCACTAATCTCGATGCCACATTTGATCGCATCAATGATGATATTGAAGAAATGAAATGGCACGTGGAAAGGCTACGCCAATTGTTACCTAAACTTATCCCACAAAATTCAACTTCCCTTGTCCAAACACCGTGTACCGAGAGCTTTCCAAAGGAAGAGGTGTCTGCCCCAACCCACACCAAGGTAAAGAGGAGATTAAAACATCTTTGGTATTTGATAGTGAACTTATAGAGAGTGAAGCACTTGCTAGTTTCAAATCTATCCGTGAGATAGATCATGCTCTCTTTAGGTTTAATGTTTTGTTTGAAGATGATATAAACACTCCTAATGAACCTAGTTGTGAAAATGATGGGATAGCTAGCCTTGAAGGCTATAGCCGATATGCTAACTCACTATGGTGTGACAACATTTCTCCTAAAGATTAAAATCTCTTCTTGAAAGATGATAGTACTCTTATGGGCAAGAAATGTGTAGTCTCGGAAATGAGTACTCTTAGTAGTACTCTTGGTGTTCATGATGATAAATTTACTCTTAAATGTAGTTCACTACTTGGGCATGTGAATGAAGTGCTTAAAAATTCACAAGTTAGTGATGGTGTCTATAGAATTGATCTTGATAATGCGCATGACTCTTTGAACATCTTGTGTGGTAAAAGAATCACGATTAGTTTTGTTCATAGAGATCATGTGTATGAAAATATTTTTGTGTATGAATGTGGGAGTGACATTCTAGGGAAAGGAAGGGATAGCTTTGGCTTAGGCCCCTAGCAAATTCTTCCATTTGATCCCGATACCATCTTAGGGTGGGAAAAGATAACTCTCGGCTTATTTTCATTTTGGTTTGGTATTTATCCGAGCCACTTCCTTTGTCACATTTATACTAATATTTTCATGTTTAATACAAAGGACCAGTGGATATACTTCAAATTTATTCCCCCTCGGCATGGCATATTAATGTGTTTATTTTTGCTAACCCTAACCCTCCCTCGTGTCATGAGGATGTGTGCTTGTTTGTCTTTTCTTGATTTTACAAGGTACGGATTCGAGGTCGAATTCTTTTCAAGAAGGGGAGGATGATACGAGTACGATCGCGTAGATAGACTTATGAGGGTGTATGTTAGACTCGAGACTTGGTGTGTGCAAATGAAGTGCAAAGGAACACCTAAATGGACACCAAAACCGTCCATACATTGCACTGCAAGGGCTCCTATTGAAGCATTTGTCTAAGGGGTCATTTTGGACATTTCACACTTTATTTTGTAACCTACTATAAATAGAATAATGTAGGGTTTTAGTCATTAATTTTTGTTGAATATTAAAGTTGTAACTAAATAGAATAATGTAGGGTTTTAGTCATTAATTTTTGTTGAATATTAAAGTTGTAACACTTGAAACTCTCTCTCTTGTAAGAAAGGCCCCCATGGCCGAAACTTGTAATTAGGGAAATCAACATTGAGTGTGGATTCACTCGTGTTTGACTCAAGCTTGGAAACGTTGGATGCTTGGGAGATCGAGGCCACTCTTGTGCCAACGTAAGAGTTAGGTATTTGTTGTGTGTGATGTTAAAGGTCCAAGAGTGGAATAGGCTTTTGGGTTTTTAAGATTATACCTTCAATTTGTCTAGCTATTTATCTTTTTACCTTCTTGTAATCTTGTTTAGTGTTTGTGTTGTAATCTTGTGTTTTTGTTGTTATTGTTAAATCTAAATCTTGTGCCTTCTTGTTCATCATCTTATGTTGTTAATCTAGTTTGTTGTCCGCTGATTTGATGTAATAAATACCTTGTTATCTTCTTGTTATGGTGTTCTTGGGAAGCCGAGACTTGTCTCCAAAAGGGTTCACAGATTTCTTCCATTTTGTGGACTGTTTTTGGACTGATTTCATGTTTTCGTTGTCATTCCCATATCATAAAAGACCCCTCTTCTCATATTATAACACAATAGCATCCACAATGTAGTCCTTAAAGAGTTTTGTTTATGGAGAGATTTTCTCTCATAGTTTTTTTATATTTTTTATTTAGTTTTTTTTAATATGTAGGCCAATTGGTCAAACCATATCTAATAATATATTTTTAGTATATTTTTGTGTCGTCTGATTTATTGTCTCAAGGTTTGCAAACTTTAAGCTTCCGCATGACGCTCTCTCAATTTCGAACCTAACAAGTCCGTCACATACAGTTTCGAGGTAATATCAATACTACGCATTTCTTATTGTGGTTCATAAAATCCATAACCTAAGGTAGAGTCGTTAATTGGGTCGGGCCGAGTCAACCCGGAATTGGCCCGTCAAATTTAGCCAGTTTGTGGGCCGGTTCTATTTCGGGCCAGGTTAAACAGGTCGGTCCGGTTCTGGGCCCAACAGTAAATTTTAAAAAAACAACCCTGGACCGACCCACTAAACCTAACCCGGTCCAACCCGCCTAAAACTGGTCCAAAATAAAAAAAAAAATAAAAGTTTTTTCTCCAATATACACTATATATACCCACCTATATACATTTTAAATACGTTAAACAATATATATACACTATATATATAGTATATACTACATTAGAATTTAAAAAACATATACACATATACACAATTACACATGTAATCATGTATACGACTATACGTTGTTAAATATATATACTACTCTAAATAAAATATATACTACAAGATATATACTACAATATAATGATATGTATACTAATTTATAAAGCATATACACATGTATACGTTAAATATATACTACTTTAGAGTCTATATTCTATATATACACATATATACGTACCATTCAATATATGTACTACTTTAAAAAATATGGTACAAGATATATACTATAATATAATGATATATATACTAATTTATAAAACATATACACATGTATACGTCAAATATATGCTACTTTAGAGTCTATATTCTATACATACACATATATACGTTCCATTCAATATATGTACTACTTTTAAAAATATGCTACTTAATATAATAAATTAATAATACTTGATAGTAAATTAGTAATACATTAAAACTAAGTATTTAATTTAAACTAGAAACTCAATTTAAATCATTAAATGGAAAAAATTACAAAGTAAGGACTAAGGAGTGAATAAATGTTCTATTTTATTGATTGCAAAATGATTCAAAATTTATAATGTACATGAATGAATAATCTACAAAGTTTTCATCATTTTTTTCAACTTATCCATATTAATATTAACGGAAACTTGCATAGGATAGTCAAAGTCAATAGGGGCAAAACCATGTTTTGAACTTGATTCTGCTGAGTTCTCCCTTGAAGTTATAATTTTTTCAAGTTTCTCTTTGTCGTTTGGCTCCATCTCTATTCCTTGATTTCTTCGTTCCACTCTAATCCAATCTCTAAGGCAAACTAGAACATTCATAGCATTGCTTACCAATGAGTGTCGGTTGTCTCTAAGCTGCTATCGTCCTTGACTAAAAGCGCTCTCCAATGCAACGGTTGAAAATGGAACATTCAATATATCTCTAGCTAATCTTAAAAGTACAGGATATTGTGTTTCATTATTCTTCCACCAATCCAACACATTGATCCATCATCTGCGATCCTCTAGCGGCGTTTAAAGATAATACTTAAGCTCTTCCCGATAAGTTATTGTGTAAGTTCCCGCCTCAATACTGTTTCAACAATTTAAATCATAAAAGTAATCAGGAAAACCACTATGTGCCGGACTTTTAGAAGATGATGGTTCCTCGAGAGGATGAGGAGTGACAGTTGGAGTGATATTTTTCGGTACAGCTAAATCAAGTAAATCAGCATAATGATTATATAATTTATCTATGTAAGCGTTCGCATCACCCATAGCCGTCCACAAATCTGGTTGTTTTTGTTCTCCAGCATCAGAATCATTGTTAGTATTTATCTCTAAGTTAGAATAAATAAGAGTACTAAAGTGGCACATAGTAGTATATTTCATACACGAATGTAGCATAGCACCAACCAAGTAAATAGGGGGAATCGGAAAAAAATATTTTTAAAATTTAGCAAACATAGCACCAATAGCTTCTTTGTAATCTTCTTTATTCTTATATTCTTTGAGCAAACCAGAAATTTCGGCTATATATGCTAAAATATTATAAACAGTAGGATAATAAGCATTGAAAAATTCAACCATAGCTATATAAACGTTTCCCAAAAACTTAACAAGATCATCAACTACAGCCCAATCAGAATCATGTAGCAAACATTCAGCCGAATCAGTAAATGAACCACAATGTTGGTTAAAAGTTACTGTAATAGGAACTAACTTTATATTTATGACAAGTTTTTAAAAAATCATACGTAGCATTCCATCGAGTATCACATTCTTCAGGCATCAATATCGGTGCAAGTCCATTTTGTTCACATTTAACTTTAAATTCTCTAATTCTTTTTCTTCGATTATATCCTTGAATAAAACCAACAGCAAACCAAATTCTTTCAATATAAAGCTCAAAAAACTCAAGACCATCTCTTACAATTAAATTATATATATGACAAGCACACTTAACATGAAATGTTTCAGGTAACGACGGAGATAGCTTAGATTTTAACTTTGTAATAGCAGTCTTGTTGTTAGAAGCATTATCAAAAGCAATACATAAAATTTTATTTTCGATACCATAAAATTCTGCAACTTTAGCAATCGAGTCAGCAATAAAATCTCCAATATGTTTACGATCTTCATCATACAAAAAAGCTAGAATACGTTTTTGCATAACAAAATTACTATCTATCCAGTGACAAGTAATGGTTAAATAATCATTTTTATTAACAGCACGACCAAGATCAGAAGTTAGTGGCGAGGTTTCTTAATTTATCCATAATATAAATCAAACTAAAAAAAATTCAAAATACACAAATATAATAAAATTAAATATTCAACAATTAATACACTAATTTTTAATTAGTGTATTAATT